>NW_019396357.1:1663-114716 GCF_000591075.1 Eurytemora carolleeae | reverse complement strand
GGGGGTCTGAATCTAATATATTTAATGGGGTCTGAATCTAATATATTTAATGGGGTCTGAATCTAATATATTTAAGGGGGTCTGAATCTAATATATTTAAGGGGGTCTGAATCTAATATATTTAAGGGGGTTTGAATCTATTAATGGCCTGGAGAAAGCTTCCAGCCCCTACCCCTAAAAAAGGCTTACAAGAGTAGATGTATATTTAGAGAAAAATAGACCGCTAAATTTAATTGTTATATAGGTAGGGAAGCTTTAAAAAATGGGCAAAAAATTCTAAAATTATTTTATAAAATACAAATTTATTTTTTTGACAGATGATAAGACGTGACATTGAACATATATAAATAGATCTTTTGCATCAAAATAATGTAAAAATCAAGAAATTTTAAGCTTATAATGTCAAAACTGAGAGTGGTATAGCATAAATAACAGGGGGGCGGGAGAGGGGGTGCAAACGCCAAACCTCATCAACCTGTTTTTTTTTTTTTTTTGATAATTTTAACAAAGTTTCTATATCTGAAAAATTTCAGTCATATCAGAAAAATGCACTCTGTTTTCCAATCAAAACTGAAGAGGAACATTTTTATCTTTAATGTTTTACTGTATGAAGGATATGAAGGACGTTTTGTGTACAGATTATCATCAAATTCTCTTGCTTTGAGGGAGGGGTGGTTGCTCTCAGGGTTTTGGAATTGCTCCCAGAGTTTTGGAGTAAAATGTGAAAATTTATCCGACCTTTTATGAAAAGTCCTTTAAAAATGATACTTTAAAACAGAAAATTGAAAAAAGAACTCTGTTACCCCTATTTTACTGTCTCTGTTCAGATAAGTGAAGGGAAAAAAATCGCAAATTTTAGTCCAAGTAGCCTGTGCAGATCTTATAGTTTTGATTAGCCAAACTGACGAAATTTGTTTTAGCTTTTACATTAAATATTATTGGCAAATGTAAAAAAAAAACTCTTTTTTTAGCTAGATTTATGAATGCTTCATTTGAGCCGGTCTAATACATCGTTCTTAATAAGTTATCTTATTCTCAGAAAAAAATCCAATTATAAATGAGATTTTACTCAACAGTCATCAAAATAAAAATTGTTCTATGTCAAATTTAGAGCCTTCTATGTGGCGCGCACTAAAGCAAAAATCATCAAATTATTAAAATATCTGAGGAAAACAAATGTTTTTTTCTTAGTTTTCCTCAGATTTGTCAGTAATTCGATGACTTTTGCTACTGTAGGATGTATGTCTGTAAACTCCTGGAGAGGGATAAATATTTGATTAAGCTCAAAGGGACCAATTTTACATAATTTAAAGTAACCCGCCATTTAAAGAGTATATACAAATATTCCATTTCACAGTTAACAATTATCGTGTTTAAAAAGAGATCTATTCTGTAAGTGTCCTTCCTTATCGCTGCTGCAAAAAAACAGAGAATTATCCAATTTAGAATTGAATTACAGCGACTTTATTTTAGCACAAACCTAGGCCGATACTGAAATAACGTGGACAGTATTATTGAAAAATTTGCAAGTATCCTGGAAATGAAAGTTTTTTGATAATTAATTTTTATTTTTTATGTTTTTGTCAGATGTTTAATTGCGTTTCTTTGGAAAGTTGTTTCTTTTAATGGTTTAATTTGTTTTCCCATATATATATTCTTTTTTTTCTTTCTTATTTTCTTTCTTTCTTTCTTTCTTTCTTCTTTCTTTCTTTCTTTCTTTCTTTCTTTCTTTCTTTCTTTATTTCTTTCTTTCTTTCTTTCTTTCTTTCTTTCTTTTTTACTTTCTTTCTTTCTTTCTTTCTTTCTTTCTTTATTTTTTGGTTTTTCTTTTTTCTTTTTTTTTCATTGCATTTTCTGAGGTAACTGCATTTCCTGTTTATTTTGACGATTACCATTCTGTTTAATCCTGGTGCCTGTTTTATCTTTAAAGATGGAGAAATGAATTTTAATGGATAAAATCAAGATAAAACTTCTAAACATCAAACATCTAGTCTCTAACACTTACAAATAAGATTTAATAAGAATATCATTTTGAAATAAACACTTAAATTCGGGAGGCCCCACTAGAACCTTAGAAATGTATGCTCCAAAAGCAATTTAAATGACAAATTAGTTGTGACAAAGAATTCAACCTTCTCTGGATATCTACCATTGATGTAAAATAAATCAAATTGTATAATTAACAAACAATGTCTTAAGAGACTGTATTTTGATGTACCATTGATTACACTGATAACCATTAAAACCCTCTTATTTTGCCTGCTTGTCTGTATATTCAAGTCGTGAATATTTTCATAACATAATTTGTAATTTTGAAAATTAGAAAAGCAAAGCTTAATTTTGACATAAAAACACTATGTTTCTACTTATATTTTAGGCAATATATGTTTTTTTTTTCATATAAAATTATATTCAGGTAACATATGCTGACACTCACCCGATGTTCACTGCCCGTAGCTTCCCGCATTTCTTCCGCGTGGTTCCATCTGAAAACCAGTTTAACAATCCCCGGCTAGCCCTGCTCCGCCAGTTCAACTGGACACGTGTTGGTACCTTATATCAGAACGAAGCTCGTTATTCTTTGGTAAGTTTTAAAGTTTTTATTTTAGAAAATTATTATTTTTTTTACTGTCTGATTCTTTAAATGAATTTGTGTTTTGAGAATGCCGTTTTATTAGAAGATCAAAAGTTTTGTGTGGATTATTGTTAATCTTGAACGTTTGATCTAGAAATCCCATATGATTCTTTTGAATTTAAGGATCAAGATGGAGATTATTGCTTAATCTAAAGAATTCAACGCAAAAGTTCTATTTATATGTATTATCCTGTTTAAAAAACATATTTCATGGTTTTATACAAATTCTTAGAAATACTTGATAATTAACCTTAAATTAGAGTAAAAATAGCTTCCCTTACCTAATATTTCTCTCCGCCAAAAGAGATGCAAATATCCTGAATGTTTGATACTGATTGGAAAAGTTTTAATGGCTTTTAAAACCCTAACACGCCAATGTTGTGAGAACCCATACAGTCTGTATCAAACAAATACAAATCATATTATTCCACTTCAAGTATAATGTTTAGAGTTCCTTCACCTAAAATTTTAGAAGAAGGTTATTCTCTTATTCTATAATTCCTTGATATTGATAGCTGTGAGAACAGATCCCTTAACATTTTTATTTTTAAATAGTTTTTCTCTTTTAAAAAAGGCAGAAAGCAAAAACAGAATGTTTTATTCCACATATTCTGTGTTTAATATTACCATAATTGTCCACACTATATCCTGTCCATACTATACTGTCCACACTATCCTGTCCATACTATACTGTCCACACTATCCTGTCGGTACTATACTGTCCACACTATCCTGTTCACACTATCCTGTCCATACTATACTGTCCACACTATACTGTCCACACTATCCTGTTCACACTATCCTGTCCACACTATCCTGTCAATACTATACTGTCCACACTATCCTATCCATACTATACTGTCCACACTATCCTGTCCATACTATACTGTCCACACTATCCTGTCCATACTATACTGTCCACACTATCCTGTCCATACTATACGGTCCACACTATCCTGTCCACACTGGGGTGTCCACACTATCCTGTCTACAATATCCTGTCCACACTATCCTGTCTACAATATCCTGTCTACACTATCCTGTCTACAATATCCTGTCTACACTATCCTGTCTACACTATCATGTCCATCAGTTTAGATTAAGATTAGAAATATTTTGTACAATTACGAATGTAGCAAAAATTCTAGTTTTTTTGTCTCTTGAAAGTCAAAAGCAAGCACTTAAAGGAAAAGGGGGTATAGGCTTAAAACGTCGAAGTAGTTGGTCGCAGATGTCTCAGCACTCGATGCTTTGAATGATTACATCTAGCGGAAAAAAAGTTGTTTTATGTGCATTGAAATAAAACAAATATTATGAAATATCAACTATAATATACGAAATAATCGCTGACTTTAGGTTGTGATATCTGAATGATTTGTTTGAAATTAAATTGCTTATTTTACAATACGAGGCGTATATTGCAACTTTCTGAATTTGTAAGGACTCTACGTTCTTCGGTATGAGTAGTTTATTTTTTTATAATTTTCTCTTTACAGACGCAACAGATAGAAGTAAGATTAGTTGCAATAAAAAGCGATTAATTTTCGCCGTAAGCCTATACCCCCTTTCATTTTTCGTGAACACTCCCTTTAATGAATTTTATTCAATGGAATTTAATTAGAAAAGAAAGAAAAAAATATATCTGCTGCAAGCACAGTGTTTTCCTTTACAAAATTCAAAAGTTTTTGTAGTTTTTGTTTTTGAAATATTATTAGATTAAAGTTCGGAATTGTTTTTCTGCCTAATTTCACAAATAGGGTTTGGCAATCATCACTCAAAATCTAAGAATACTATTTAATTAGGATTAAATGAATTTAAAATTTAAAATTTCAAAGAGAAAATTTTCAAAAATCTTGAACCAAAACGTCTCCAAATATCTCCAAATACAGAGTAAAAATAATTAAAAGTAAAATAATAAATGAATGTATTTACAAAAATGATTCTTGCATGAACGCTCGCCACCTTTGGATCCCTGGGGGGGATGGGGGGATGGAGGGTGGGTGGGGGGGATTTAAATATCTTTGTAACACTTAGTTTTTTCAACAAAATCGATATATTCTATGTTTATTGTAACACCAAATTCTAACATATCCTCAGACCCCTCCACCCCCCCCCCTCTCTCGCTTAATGTAACAAACATTGTTTTCCAAACTGGTTCAAATTGAAGTTCCATGGTTTAGTGTTAATAGTTTGTCATTTGCATAATTGCTTCATTATGTGTTCAATTTGTACATTTACCAAATTATATTTTAGGGCGCTTATCCTCAGATTAAAAATTGTTACATCTTACGGCCGTCCTCTACTCATTCTCTATGTATTCTTAAATTATATCATTTTACAAAAAAAATTGATTTCTCTGTCTTAAAAGTAATGGAGTTTTGGTAGGTTAAATTATACTGAAGTATACACATTATATCATCATACACAACAACAACAACAACAAAATAAGAAAAATAATATTAATAATCATTTATTAAAAAATAAGCTGACCTTTTTGTTACAAATTTCTTATCATTTAATGACCGAGTTTGTTCACTACTACATTGAGGTGCCTTATTCTTCGGAAAAGCCGTATTTGCACAAGGTGGGAAGCACACACGGATTTCATCAAATAGATTATCAAGTTCAATAGGTGGCAAGAGAGAAATTAACCAATTATACACGACGTCATAAGTGTCAAATATAACAAGAAAAACGAAATTTTCTCACATTAGTTGACATGTTTTCAAGATTAAATAGAAAAGAGTAAAACCAAAAAATAAAGAATACAGTTAATTGCACTTATTTTACTGTAAGATAAGCACTTTATTCTAAAACTATTACTATTATTAACAATTTTGTCGGACACAAAAACTGAATTGATAATAGTGGTGTTAGAATACAACTGTACTGAGAGTGAACAAATTCTACGTTGCCATCTATTGTACTAGAATCATTGGATTTCATAAGTCTGGACAATTTACGAAGAATTGAGGCCCATTTTCTTTTTCTTTTTTTTCTCAGGGAATTTAAATCTGGATATCTCAGGGGGTGAACGGCATCCAGGCACGAAACAAGTTCTTCGTCTATCCCTAAATAAAAAAATACAATAATCAATGAAAACCAAAAAATCACGTAGTTCATAATAATGTAATGTTGGCTTAGTACTTGTCCATAATATATCTTTAAAGTAACCCCATTTTCATGGATTTTGTAGAAAAAAAATCTATCTTTTTTATCAAAACAAATATACAAGCAAATCAAACAGGTCCCATATTTGCAAAATTCAAATATAAAATACAACTTGTTCCATTAAACACTTTTCAGATCCAAAATTTTGGCTTAAAAAGAGACATAGCTGACTCAAAAAAAATGTACGAAAAATTGCCAATTGTGTTGGTTGTTTATGAACAAATGTAAATAATATGTAAAAAATCAAAATATGAAAAATCTGGGAAATCGATTTTTCGGCTCATACTTCATAATTAAAGAACTGATTAGTTAGAATAAATGAAATATTTTATAGAGCTTCATAATAATAATACCATGATTATGAAAATTTAATCAAAAGTGTTGCCTCAGTGCAAAATACCATTACTGAAAATTTTTGTTTGGGACACCCTGTAAATAATAAACATCTACATAGACGACTTTTCATTAGAAAATTACCTTTTCTTGTTGCCTGTATTTCCTCCGGATCTGGGGACTTCCCGAATATATCATTAAACATTTCTGAAATATGTTTTAACGTTATACTTTCCAATCTTTCCAATTACAATATTAAAGGGTTATGTACATTATCCGTTTCAGCCCCGTTATTTAGTCAATAGAACATCAATTGATAAAGTGTAAAAACAGAAAAAAAATAACGCCAAAAATATTTCACTAAAAAATAAAAGCACTTAGGTCTAAAAATATCACTTTTATTTATAGTTTTTCAAACACAGAATTTGAGTCGACACTGAAAGTGTACGCATTCTGTGTTGCCACCTATTGTACTTGACAACATATTTGATGTCGTTATTCAAGTCTCATCTTTGTTGAGGGTAACCCTCTCAGTTTAATGAGGTTAAAAATACTTAAAATAGAGCAAGGGTAAATAATTGTTCTGTAAAGAAAAGGCCTGGGAACTAAAACAGTGGTTTAGAAATCTGGAAATATTACTTTGCTTGTTTCTAAAATTTGTAACAAATACAAATACAAAAATATATTTGTTCTTTTCTTCAATATTTTTTTTCTATTCCATCCTAGAGACTTCTATTTCATTTTTGAAATTTTTTTGATATTCTTTTTAATAATTCTTCTATTCTTTTTTATCCATTTATTTTATATTTCTTTAATTCTGTTAGATATTGTGTCTATTACATTCTTTGTCATTATATTTAATATTCGTTTTTGCTTCTAAATATTCTTTATTGCTTCATTCTATTTTATATTCATTCTATTCTATATTCATTCTTTTCTATGCTCATTCTATTCTTCTAAAGTAATTCTTTTATATTTCTATTCATTTCTATAATCATTTTATTCTTTTCTATTAATTTTTATTCTATTCTATTTTCTTTCTATTCTTTTTCATTCTATTTCATTTTAATTCTATTCTAAATTCATTCTATTCTATATTTATTCTATTCTTCTAAAGTAATTTTATTATATTTTCATACATTACTTTTATTATATAATCATTTTATTCTTTTCTATTAATTTTATTCTATTCTATTTTATTTTATTTCTATTCTTCTATTCTTGCATCTATTTTCTCTTTAACTACATACAGGGTGAGTCAAAAAATATATATACAGGGTGAGTCAAAAAAAAGTGTGATTTACGGTGCCTGATGCAAAAGTGTACCTTTTTCTGTGCAACTCTTCTGTATGGTGTTTTTTCAATATTTTTTGAAAATTTGTATTTTTTTGGTACTCTTATGGTCCAAAATAAAATCCACGAACTCTTTTTATCTCCCAAAAGCAAAAGTTTAGAAAAGCAAATATGTGTATATTAACTATTTCTATCGAAATATAAAATTTTATAAAGATTAAATCACAGAATCACAGAAAATTGGCAAAATTGTAACAAAGAAAATTCGTAATTTTCAGTTTTGGTCTAATTTTTAAGGAAAAGTTATTTGAATTCTCTAGTTCCTTTCTTCTCAGTATATTCAAAAGTTAAAAAATATACGCTGTTCAGTTGAAACTTGAAGAACCATTGAAAAACAATTTTTCCTTTAAATTAGAACAGGACTAAAAATTGCGAATTTTCTTTGTTACAATTTTACCAATTTTTTGTGATTCTGTGGTTCAATCTTTAAAAAATTTTAGATTTCGATAGAAATTATTTATAAACACATTTTGCTAAACTTTTGATTTTTAGAGAAAAAAAGTTCGCGGATTTTTTTTTGGCAATTGGAGTACCAAAAAATAAAAAAAAATATAAAAAATATTGAAAAATTTCCATACAGAAGAGTTGCACGAAAAAAAGTACACTTTTGTACCAGGCGCCGTAAATCACACTTTTTTTTAACTCACCCTGTATGTTTCAGGTTTCACCCTACAGCTCATTTTTAGATGTTTTATTTTATTTTGTAATAGCTTTTTTGTTTTGTTTTATTAGATTACAAAAATAAAAAAGGCTGTTATAGGAAAACTGTAAATTTTACTATAAAAGAGGATAATAAAGTATGATTTTCATTGATCAATTGGAAATCGATTGTTAAGAATAGCTTGATGAAATAAAAAAAATGTAGAGACGCTAGAAGTACGCATTTTTATAAATTCAAAAGGATTTTCTATATTTTTAAAACGATTTACCGCCTCAAGTATCCCATTTAATCTCAAATAAGAGTGATGACCATAAAACTCGGGAATAGGAAGACGACTTTTAGACTAATTTTATTACTTTAAATAGTCCATTAAAGATGAGACACAGCATTGCAGTGTAAACAAACCCATTAAGGATAAGATACGTTTCTAGTAAAACTGTTTGCTTTTAAACAACATAATTTACACTTAATCATTGCTTAAATTTCGTCTTTCTGTTGTACAGTTTTCTGGTTCTCACTGTATCGACCAAAAAATGAAATTAAAGTTATTAAAAATTTAATTTGATTCCAAATGTGAATTACAAGAAGATATTGTAGAGTGGGATATAATCTAGTTTGGCAACCTAGGCATACATTACTCTTAGATAGATTCATACCCATGCCAATATTCTACAAATGTATATTGTATATATATAATTATATATTTGGTTTCCTGCTGGTCCAATATATAAAACTCTATTAAGTAAATAAATGATGAAAGATTAAAAAGTAATTTGTTTTTTCCATTTCATGACATGTGTTGTTTTATCGTACTTTAATCGTCTTTTTAGGCACACAACGATTTGATTATGGAACTCGAATCAAATGATTTCGACGTCGTTGTGTCGCAGAGTTTCAATGACGAGTTGACGACGCAGCTCGACGCCATGATGGAGAACGACGTGAGAATCATTCTTGGAAACTTTAATCAAACTTGGGCCAGGTAACATAGGATTAATTAAACCTGGGCCAGGTAATATAGGGTTAATTAAACCTGGACCAGGTAATATAGGGTTAATAAAACCTGGCCAGGTAATATAGGGTTGATTAAACCTGGACCAGGTAATATAGGGTTAATAAAACCTGGACCAGGTAATATAGGGTAAATTAAACCTGAACCAGGTAATATAGGGTTAATAAAACCTGGACCAGGTAATATAGGGTTAATTAAACCTGGACCAGGTAACATAGAGTTAATTAAACCTGGACCAGGTAATATGGGGTTAATTAAACCTGTGCCAGGTAATATAGGGTTAATTAAACCTGGGCCAGGTAATATGGGGTTAATTAAACCCGGGCCAGGTAATATAGGGTTAATTAAACCTGGACCAGGTAATATGAGGTTAATTAAACCTGGGCCAGGTAATATGGGGTTAATTAAACCTGGACCAGGTAATATGGGGTTAATTAAACCTGGGCCAAGTAATATAGGGTTAATTAAACCTGGACCATTTAATATGGAGTTAATTAAATATGGGACAGGTAATATAGGGTTAATTAAACCTGGACCAGGTAATATGGGGTTAATTAAACCTGGGACAGGTAAAATAGGGTTATTAAAACCTGGGACAGGTGATAGGGTTAATTAAATATGGGACAGGTAATATAGGGTTAATTAAACCTGGACCAGGTAATATGGGGTTAATTAAACCTGGGACATGTAATAGGGTTAATTAAACCTAGGCGAGGTAATATAGGGGTAATTAAACCTGGGCCAGATAGGATAGGGTTAATCAGACCTGAACCAGGTAATAAAGGATTAATTGAACCTGGACCAGGAGGCATGGTTAGAATTAAATGTAAATATATAGAGAATAGCTTTTTCAAATTTAATATATTCAAGTACAGTCTGAGAGTCCTGAAGAACCCCTCTGTAAATATTGTATTCATTTATATCAGTTTTGCAAAAACGTACAAACGTACACAATACACAATACACAATACACATCCAGATGAGGTTAGGACTAGTGTAAAACGGTAAAATACTGTCGTTCTCTGGATGAATTGGTGAAGTAGGTTTCTCCAAAGTGCATCCGCTCATGAAAGGATGAAAAAAGCTTCAAAATAGTAACCCCAAAATAGTAACCCCAAAATACTAACCCCCAAAAAGTAACCCCAAAATGGTAACACCAAAATAGTAACCCCAAAATAGTAACCCCAAAATACTAACCCTCAAAAAGTAACCCCAAAATAGTAACCCCAAAATGAAAGCAAACTATTTTGATTCAAGAAATGATTAACTGGGGAAGACAATCTTTGTCATTAACAACAAGTTTTCCAAACCCTTGTATCTTTGCAACATGATACTGTCAACGTTTGATATCTTAAACTTAAATTATTTGATCTGTCATAATTTATAGTTTGAAATATCTAAGGTTTGCAACGTTGAGTTGCTAAGAAATAGGTATTAGAAAATCGGAGTTTGTGGCCAAGACTCAATTACTTTTTTTAATGCTTGGTTTAACTAGTTTTCCTAATTTTTTTTTGATAAACTTTGAAAACTATAAAAAATGTTTGAAGAAATATTTTTTAGTGTTGTGTTTTGTGATGCGTACAGGAAGAAAGTGTACGGAGAGAAGTTTCAATGGTTGATTGTTGGTATGTACGAGTCAGACTGGTGGAGAAGAGAGGACCCATCCTTGGAGTGTACTTCCGAGCAGGTTGGATAACTAGTGTACTTTAGAGTGTACTTTAGATTGCACTTAGGAATATTTTAGGCGAAAAAAACCCTTTATAACAGAAAGAGTATTTTCATGTGTAGTGTAAGAGTTTTTATCTGTATACTTTAAATTAATTGTTTTTGATCTGGAAGGCGTACTTTAAACTTTTGTGATCTATAAAGTGTACTTTAAATTGTTTTTGACCTGTAGAGTGTACTTTAAATTTTTTTGACCTGAAAAGTGTACTTTAAATTGTGTTTTATCTGTAGAGGGTACTTTAAATTGTTTTTGATCTGTAGAGCGTAATTTAAATTGTTTTAAATCTGTACAGTGTATTTTAAATTATGTTTTATCTGCAGAGTGTACTTTAAATTGTGTTTTATCTGTAGAGTGTACTTTAAATTGTGTTTTATCTGTAGAGTGTACTTTAAATTGTGTTTTATCTGTAGAGGGTACTTTAAATTGTTTTTGATCTGTAAAGCGTAATTTAAATTGTTTTTAATCTGTAGAGTGTACTTTAAATTGTGTTTTATCTGTAAAGTGTACTTTAAATTGTGTTTTATCTGTAGAGTGTACTTTAAATTGTGCTTTATCTGTAAAGTGTACTTTAAATTGTGTTTTATCTGTAGAGGGTACTTTAAATTGTTTTTGATCTGTAGAGCGTAATTTAAATTGTTTTTAATCTGTAGAGTGTACTTTAAATTGTGTTTTATCTGTAAAGTGTACTTTAAATTGTGTTTTATCTGTAGAGTGTACTTTAAATTGTGCTTTATCTGTAAAGTGTACTTTAAATTGTGTTTTATCTGTAGAGGGTACTTTAAATTGTTTTTGATCTGTAAAGCGTAATTTAAATTGTTTTTAATCTGTAGAGTGTACTTTAAATTGTGTTTTATCTGTAAAGTGTACTGTTTTATCTGTAGAGTGTACTTTAAATTGTGTTTTATCTGTTGTTTTGTTTTTTATCTGTAGAGTCAATTTTAAATAGTATTTTATCTGTAGAGTGTATTTTAAATTTTTTTTTATCTGTAGAGTGTACTTTAAATTGTGTTTTATCTGTTGAGTGTACTTTAAATTGTGATTTATCTGTAGAGGGTACTTTAAATTTTTTTTTATCTGTAGAGTGTACTTTAAATTGTGATTTATCTGTAGAGTGTACTTTAAATTGTGATTTATCTGTAGAGGGTACTTTAAATCAAAAAAATTAAAAAGCAATTTTAAGTATTTTTTCTCTTTATAGAGCCCTTTAGAGTTTATTTTTTATTTTCAAGAGTGTACTTTAGAGTTTTTTAATAGTGTAAACGCATAATAAAAAGTAAGGAATAAAAGAATTTTATTAAACATTGAAAAAAGTTTATTTTTTACATCTGGATATATTCCTTATCCTGAACAAAACAGTGGTTGCTGAAAATATTTGAGATTAAAAATGCATTTACGTTTTTGTTGCATTTTAAAGGGAGTGTAAGCGCAATTTCAAGTGACCCTCCATGCAAAGATTCACAACGTACCCTTGAAAGTTTTATCTGATTATTCGCAATTGAAATTAATCAGTTTTTAAAATTATAAATATTGATATAGAATTCAAACTCAATTAGACAAAGCTTTTAAAAGGTATATTGTTGGGAATCAGGGAACATCATCTTTGCCTGAAGGGTCAATGCTGTCCTCTTTTTGGTAATCTTCAGATTATTATAATCTTTATCCACTAAAGTGCCTAAAATTCTATAACCAATCAGAGTGTACAAAAAGAGAGGATTAAAAAAATCATAAGTTTCCACAGTGGTTATTCAGATTAAACGATGGAAATTCAAGTTATCCAATTCAGGGTATCCAATTCAGGCTATCCAATTCAGGATATCCAATTCAGGGTATCCAATTCAGGATATCCAATTCAGTATATCCAATTCAGGGTATCCAATTCAGGCTATCCAATTCAGGGTATCCAATTCAGGGTATCCAATTCAGGGTATCCAATTCAGGGTATCCAATTCAGGGTATCCAATTCAGGCTATCCAATTCAGGCTATCCAATTCAGGCTATCCAATTCAGACTATCCAATTCAGGGTATCCAATTCAGGGTATCCAATTCAGGGTATCCAATTCAGGGTATCCAATTCAGGGTATCCAATTCAAGGTATCTAATTCAAGGTATCCAATTCAGGGTATCCAATTCAAGGTATCCAATTCAAGGTATCCAATTCAGGGTATCCAATTCAAGGTATCCAATTCAGGGTATCCAATTCAGGGTATCCAATTCAGGATATCCAATTCAGGGTATCCAATTCAGGGTATCCAATTTAGGGTATCCAATTCAGGGTATCCAATTCAGGCTATCCATTTCAGGGTATCCAATTTAAGGTATCCAATTCAAGGTATCCAATTCAGGGTATCCCATTCAAGGTATCCAATTCAGGCTATCCAATTCAGGCTATCCAATTCAGGCTATCCAATTCAGACTATCCAATTCAGGCTATCCAATTCAGGCTATCCAATTCAGGCTATCCAATTCAGGCTATCCAATTCAGGCTATCAAATTCAGGCTATCGAATTCAGGCTATCCAATTCAGGCCATCCTATTCTAAAGTTTTCAGCTCAGTCTCTTTAACTCTCTGATGAATCCAGTGAGAAATCATCTCTGTCGATTCAAATATTTATAACTTTCAGAGAAATCCAGTTTTCAACAACCAGCTCACGAAACTTCATATTTATGCCATTTTTTATTTATGGTTGAATTTATTTTCAACAGTTTTGAATTGTTTCATGTTTTCCTGACAATTACATCTTGAATTTGAAATGATCTACAAGATTATTTATTTCAATCTTTAAATCAATTTCGATGCTACCACACTAAAACCGTACAAAAAAGTTGTTCTTCGAACATTTTCTTCCAGATATATTTTTTATAAAATATTTTAAAAAGATAAATGAAAGCAATATCTAAAGACCTTAGAGCGCTGACTCTGAGTGAGTATTGATTTAAAATCTTAAAAGTGCAATTTAAATGAAATGGATATTCGTCTGATTTGAAAAATTATATCTGAAAAAAATTAATTTAAACAGCAAACTACTTCCAACCAGTCCAGTAGTTGCATGATTAGGACCAGATTACAAGCATTTACTAATATCACCCAGTCTAGTGTAATCATAGTTGATAATATTCATTTACTGCATTTATCTTTGGTAAGCATTTTACAATCTTCTCTCTAAAAAAAACTCTATGGCCCAGACAGGCCTGAAATAATTTCTGTCCAATTTGTTCTCTTGCTTTGACATTTACTGGCAATAAACAATTAGGCAATTACGCATTTTTATAGAACTTGAGGATTTAGATAATGAAATGGAGAAGCTAAGATCAAATTGAAAGAAAATATAAATATATTTTCCAATCAAGATATCGGAAGCTTTGAACAGAATTGGTTTTAATCCATACTTTACTTTCAAATTTATAAATATTTAACACTTAAAAGGTCAAAATCCTCAATATATTTCTTTAATTTGATCTAACAAAATTTTATAGTTTGTAACTATGGTGTGAAAATTCAAACTATATTTTTTCACATTCAAATACTAAAAACTGTAAACAGAACCCATGGTGGTAGAAATCTTAACTATATTTTTCATACTTAGATAGTAGAAGCTCTAAAAGACTGAACCCTGGACCAGGAAATCCAAACTTTTGTTTACATATTTAGATATTAGACGCTATAAGCGGAACCCTGGTGGTGGAAATCCAAACCATGTTTTTATATTTAGATAAGACACTCTAAACGGAACTCTGGTGGTGGAAATCCAAAGTTCAGATTTTTTACTTTTCTTATCAATCGACAATGTCACAATTTGTCCATTTTATGATTATTTCTCAAATTCTTTTTTGTACCTTAATCTTATTTACAATATTTTTTTCGGGAG
Source organism: Eurytemora carolleeae (assembly GCF_000591075.1). NCBI lineage: Eukaryota > Metazoa > Arthropoda > Copepoda > Calanoida > Temoridae > Eurytemora > Eurytemora carolleeae. The sequence goes on along the minus strand of NW_019396357.1, from coordinate 99,958 downwards.
GGTTTCTTTTAAAATGATTGGTAATTATGGTCAGATGACTTATAGTCAGCCTTCCGGTAGATTAATATAGATTTTAAACTTTATTTTTTAGGGGGTTGCACAAAAAAAATTGCACCCCCTAGGCTAAACCTCCACTACGCGCCTGCTCTAAATGGAACCCTGGTGATGGAAATCCAAACTTTATTTTCATATTTAGATATTAGAAGCTCTAAACAGAACCCTGGTGGTGGAAATCCAAACTTTATCTTGCATATTTAGGTACTAGAAGCTTTAAACGGAACCCTGGTGGTGGAAATCCAAACATTTTTTTCATATTTAGGTACTAGAAGCTCTAAACAGAACCCTGGTGGTGGAAATACAAACATTTTTTTCATATTTAGATATTAGAAGCTCTAAACAGAACCTTGGTGTGGGAAATCCGAACTATATTTTGATATTAAGTTATTAAATTTAGAAGCTCTGAACGGAACCCTGGTGGTGGAAATCCAAACTATGTTTTTAAAAATTAGTTACTAGAAGTTCCGAAAGAAACCCTAGTGGTAGAAATCCAAACTATATTTTTCATCTTTAGACAGTTGAAGCTCTTAATGGAACCTTGGTGGTGGAAATCCATTTAATATTTTTCATATTATTAGAAGTTTTAAACGGAACCCTGGTGGTGGACATCCATTTAATATTTTTCATTTTTAGATATTAGAAGCTCTGAACGGAACCCTGGTGGTGGAAATTCAAACTATATCTTCCAACGGAAATGCAACAACAATTTCTGGAAAGGTAAATGTTTAGTCTTGAATGCATTTAATCTTCAATATATTATAGAAAGATTTATTTTTTATGTTTTAAACGTTTTCTGAATTAATTGGAATGAAATATCTGGCAGAGGGAAACTAAATAAAACCCGAAGAGTCGATCCATTTTCTTATCTCTTAAAATCTCAAATGTAATGTTTAACCCTATATGTTGATGTATGGTTTAAACATTATTTATCACTGTCTAGGCTAGGTTACTCCATAAATCTATATTAAATAAAATATATAGTTTTTCATTTATGTTCTAAAATCTGGGGGAAGATGCAACATTAAAAGTAGGTTTCGCAAACAATGAATTAATACGAATCAAAGGAACTGAGCCTTTCCAACAAACTTAAAATTTCTAATCCCTATCTCTACAGTCTACACTTATTGGTGTAAATCTTTGATATTTCCAGCTAAGATTATCTAAGGTCTTCGACTAATTGGTTAGCAAATATATCGGGATTAGAAAATCGAAGTTTGTGGCAAAAACTTAATTCCTTTTGATTCGATTGCTACCTCACCCTAAACATATGCTTTTGGTATGTACTGCAGACTGAAGCAATCTGCAGTACATTGACCAAATAAGCGGTGGGGGTTAGCGGAAAGTGACTAAGTTAACACAAATTCTTATGTTCTAATCCCTATATCTTTACAGACCAATTTCGTGGACCTTCTATATTTCAAACTATGAATTCTGTTTGCTCAATAATCTAAGTTTGAAATATTGATATTCATATGAAAGGTTTACACTATCAAGTTGCAAAAATATTGGGATTAGAAAATTGAGTTTGTGGCAAAGACTCAATTCCTTTAATTTTATCTATAGAGATAGGTAGGAAATGGTTAAAAGGGCCTAATACTAAGAACGAAGTAAAGTCAAACATTCAAAGTTTGAAATATTTAAAATTCCAAAGGTACAGATTTAAGAAGGAAAATAGTTTTAAAAAACAGCATTCTAATACACATGTATGGGTTTAATATTTTTAGGTATGACGCACGATAAGTCAGAAAGTAAGATTTTAAACCCAATGATTCTTATATTCGTTTAACCATAAACAGGCTAGATGGGGGGGGGGGGCATTTGACCCTCCCCCCTCTGCGCCCCCAATAGATTTTTTTTTTACTTTTAATGAATATAGATATAAAGAATGTTTTTGTAAAAATGCTTAGGGTAGGGTACAGGGCGGTAAAAATTCCAGGTTTTTGAATAATGAATGAGAAACACGTGTCACATCTTGATATTTGTTTAAAACAAAAAATTAATTCTTTACATTTTTCGTCGATTTTTTTTTTTGGCATTTTTATCAACCCTCCATAGCATCCTACTATTAAAGTTATCGGTCAAATTTTTTTTCAAAGAAATGGCCTTGCAAGTGTAAAACAAACGAGTGTAGGACTAATGATTGTGGGACAAACGATTGAATGACAAACGATTGTATAACTATCGATAGTAGGACAACCGGCTGAAAAACAGACGATTGTAGGACAAACGACTGTAGAACAAACTATTGTAGGACAAATGATTGCGGCCGGGACAAACTATTGTTGGACAAATGATTGCGTGACAAACGATTAAAGGACAAATGATTGTGTGGAGAACTATTGTGGACAAATTATTGTAGAATAAATGCTCGTAGGACAAGCGATTGTAGTACAAACGATTGTAGGTATAGGGTTGAAATGATTGTGGGACAAACTTGAAGAACAAATGATTTGAGAACAAATGATTGTGGGACACACGATTGTGGGACAACTGATTTAAGGACAAGCGATTTTGGGACAAAGGATTGGAGGCAAAATGATTGTTTGACAAATGCTCGTAGGATAAGCGATTGTTTGACAAGTGATTGTAAGTCAAAAAGATATTATTGTAGAACAAACAATAGTGGGACAAATGAGTGTAGGACAAATGAGTGTAGGACAAATGAGTGTAAGACAAATGAGTGTAAGACAAATGAGTGTAAGACAAATGAGTGTAAGACACATGAGTGTAAGACAAATGAGTGTAAGACAAATGATTGCAGGACAAGCGATTGTAGGACAAATGATTGTGAGGCAAATTATTGTGGGACAAATGAGTGTAAGACAAATGAGTGTAGGACAAATGAGTGTAGGACAAATGAGTGTAGGACAAATGAGTGTAGGGCAAATGACATATAGCGTTCGTTTTATAAATGTATCCACTTTATTTTGTGCCTTCTTGTATATTTTTACCAGAAAATCATTTGATCCACCCTACTACAAAGTTTGATCCACCCTACTACAAAGTTTGATCCACCCTACTACAAAGTTTGATCCACCCTACTACAAAGTTTGATCCACCCTACGAGAAAGTTTGATCCACCCTTCTACAAAGTTTGATCCACCCTACCACAAAGTTTGATCCACCCTACTACAAAGTTTGATCCACCCTACTACAAAGTTTGATCCACCCTACGAGAAAGTTTGTCATTATATTTCTACGCATAAATTAATTATCATGAATATATCAATATTGATTCGTTAATTATCATCTATCATGCTTTTGCCAATTACTTCCGTAAAGGAGGAGCACCTTTATAAGGGGAGGGGGGGGAATTAAAAAATTTGGTTTAAAAAAACAGAATTTCCAACTCACATTTAATGGCCAGCTGCTGGCTCATGAAAGAGTCCATTGAAAAAGTAATTATGTCTCATTTATTTATTTCTAAAGATAATAAAATAAATAACCTTGCCCCCCCCCCCCATCCTCATTAAATTAATTATTGAAATATTCTTTATATCACCGAAGCAGTATGTATGCACAACTAAACCCAGCAAAACACACATTTATACTTTTAAGCAGCTAGTAAGTTAATTTATAATTATTAACTAGCTAAATGCCCGGCGTTGCCCGTAGAATTTTAGAAACCCTTGAAAAAAAATTTCAAATTTTGAAAAAAAATAAAAATTTTTTTAACCTTTGTCATAAAATTTCAGCCATTTTGGTCTAACCGTTTGACCAACTATAGTTAATGTATATACAAATATACAAATATATATACAAATATATATATAGCAAAGAGATGATTATTATATAGATATCAATATTATAATTTTTATTGCAAAGTTTATAATTTTATCATCTTTAGTTGATGATATTGATTTTCTACATTTGTTTTTAACTTTTAGCTAGAATTGAGAATTGTCAGAGAAATTACAGTACTAAACAGTACAGTACAGTACAGTACAGCACAGTACTGTACTAAACAGTACAGTTCAGTACAGTACAGTACAGTACAGTACCGTACAGTACAGTACAGTACCGTACAGTACAGTACAGTACAGTACAGTACAGTACAGTACAGTACAGTACAGTACAGTACAGTACAGTACAGTACAGTACAGTACAGTACAGCACAGCACAGTACAGTACAGTACAGAACAGTACAGTATAGTACAGAACAGTACAGTTCTGTAAAATGAAACACAGTGCAGTACAGTAAAGTTCAATTCAAAACAGTATACTACAGTTCTGTAAAATAAAACACAGTGCAGTTCAGTAAAGTTCAATTCAATACAGTACAGTACAGTTGCAGTATAATAATAACTGCTCTTTTTTATGACTGTCAGAAGCATCACATAGAATCGTATTTGAATAATACATATATGTAAATATTTACATATAATGGTCTAGCAGACATTGCATAAGATCAAAACAAACCATATTTTCCTACAATTATCCAGACCCAGTTCTGGTCTTCATATTCTTATATTTAGATATATAATGCTTTTTCTTTATTATTATATCTTTACAGATTAGAAGCAACCGTTACACTTCCTTTATTCTTTATACTTAATTGTTTAATCTATGGGACATTTAGAAGCATTCACAAATCTTAAAATGGACTTGGCTCCAGGAAACCTGGCTTAGATACATTTCAGTAGGGATTAGGGAGTAGGGAGTAGGGAGTAGGGAATAGGTAGTAGGGAGTAGGGAGTAGGGAGTAGGGATTAGGGAGTAGGGAGTAGGGAGTAGGGAGTAGGGAGTAGGGATAAAGTATAATTTTCTTATTACCTTAAAAGAATTACAAAGATTTGTTCGTCAGTTCGGGGATTTTCGGATTGACAGTTCATAGGTGCACCAGGCAGATTTATATCTATATCTTTATATACTTTGCTTGTCTGTCTGTCTCTTGGTTTGTATCCAATAAACGTCAAAACAGCCAAACCGATCGGGCCCAACTTTTGTGAGGGACCTTCCTTAACCCAAGAGATGATAAAAAATTTCAAAAGCAAAATTCGATTTTCATTAAGTTTTGAAAATCACCAAATTAAAAAAAAATAGTTTAGAATTATTTTTTTCTTGTTTTACACTGTAAACAAAGAGAAAATTGAAATAGAAGATAGGCGCAAAGTGCCCTAAAAGCCTAGTTTTATAAATATGATTAGAATAATAAAATATAATTTAAAAGTTCTAAACCTAGACCTCAAATAATTTCGCTTGTATCTATTTAAAAATGAGCTCTCTATGAAATATCCTAAAACCTTCTTTTTGTCATTTTTGAAAAAAACGAGCAATGTTGTTCATATATAAACCCGATGGCATGTTATATAGGCTCCTTACTCCATGCCCACGCAAAGTTTGCCACAGAATTAAGAGTTCCAAATTCTGAGAAATTTTTCCATTTTTTTGCGGATTTTTATGAAAAAATTGGACAAAATAAGGATAATTTGATGGCAAATGATGATCGATAGCAAAATGATTGACTGCAACTGAGGATTAATAGCAAATTGGCCTGATAGCAAGTGAGGCTTGAAAGCAAATGTGCCGATAGCAGTCGAGGCTTGATAGCAAATGAGACTTTTTATAGCAAATGGATGTGATCGCAACTGAGTTGATAGTAAATGAGTTTGATAGCAAATGTTTGAATTAGCAACTGATTTTGATTGCAAGTGAGTGGATAGCAAGTGAGTTTATAGCAAATGATCGTGCTCCATATATACAATTGTATCCTATTAACTAATATATATTTCTATCCTAGACGCCTATTGAGTATGAGAGAGAGTATGAATCTGAATCTCTGAAGGCAGCTCGGGAGTATACCCGGAGAAATAAAAGATCCGACTCTCCACCCAATATTTACTCCAGGTAATAATGACAAAAAATCGAGTTTTTGCCACAATCTCGAATTATCTAATGCCTATATTTTTGCAACCTACTAAGATAACCAGAAAAAACTGGAATTTGAAGATGACTTTTAGACTCAAAAAAAGTTTAAAATATTTTAAAATATAATTTGTTTAATCTAACAGAATTCAAAGTTTTAAATATCTAAGGTTTGCGACACATGGATTGCAAAGATATAGGGATTAGAAAATCAGAGTTTGTAGGGTCACTCCCTTTACATCCACTGAAATGAATAACTGAGTCTGTATACTATTATAAAATACATACCATCACAGGAAAATGAATCCAAATGGAATGTTTATTGACATTTTACAAAATAGATTTAGAGAATTATGGAACTGTCCAATATATATCGGTTTTTCAAAAATAGCCGCAGAATATTATACTTTCTAGAAATGTGTGCTTTTCATGCATAAAGGGACCGAATTTAATGAATATGAGCTACTTTGCTGAACTACCCACTGGGCACTACCGGTTCAAATTTGAACCACCGATTCAGTTCAAATTCATTAAATTCGGTCAAAATATAACTATCCTGCATTTCATAGGAAAAAGACTTTTCTGTAATGATTTTCTTCTAAAAGGACACAATGCTACACAGACTTAACCGTTCAGTCCATTTTCCAGAAAGCTGTGACTTTCGATCCCAATTTGATCAAAATTATATATTTAAATTTTTTATACTTTACAGAGTTCGAAATTGCTTTTTAAATGAAATAGTATTTAAATAAACTTTTAAGTTTAAAGATTGTTGAATTTTACCCCAAAACCCAATTTAATTAAAATTTCCGAAACCAAACGTATCGGATCGCACCCTTGTTGATGATGCGAGGGCACAATTTGATTAAATATCATACAGACAAAGGAACAGAGTTTTTGCCACAAACTCAGATTTTCTAATCCCTGTATCTTTATAACCTGACTGCGTAAACCTTTGATATTTCAATCTTTGTGATACTCGGATATTTCGTTTGTTTAGTGTTTGTATTCGGAATGTCTAAATTTCTTTGTTCTGTGACTCACGGTTTATAATTACAAAAATTACTAGAATTACCAAGGGATCAGACTTTATTTTGCCAAAATATCAAATTTTATTAAAATATTTTAGATTTATTAAATAACAGTTAAGATATTTGAATAAACAGAAGAGATGCTAGAACTGCATCAGTTTTATTAAAATCTTTTCCCTTTTCATATTTCATGTTTTTTCTTGTTTTTTCTTAATGTTACCATTTTTTCGTTTCCAACCTTGACCTGGAAATTTGATTGACAATTTAATAGATGTTTTGAAGTTCATATTTATTGTTTTTTTTTGTGCAATTAATTATCAAATTTTAACAATCAAAAATCATTATTTTCAAATTTAAAAATTATAAGAATATATGGTAAAATATTTATGTTTATAATTTTATTATCTTTTAAGAACAAATTTTAACGCTTAAAAGAGGTTTTAACTATACTTTTCATATTAAATCTTTGATATTTAAACCTAAACAATATCTTAAGAACAAAAGGATGAAAACGTTTTTTGCAATATTTGATTTAAACATTTATAAAATTCCATTACAGTTAAACTGATTTCCTAAGAAACTGTAAACGTCAATAAGTTAAATATAAAAACTGATGTCATCGCTTGTATTGGTCAGACTAGACAGTAGTAAATTATAGAAAAGATCCATTTTGGTACATGGGGAGAGAAGGGGGGGGGGTTGGAAAGGGAGGGGGATTAAACCCGTTGTTTATTTTCCCACATTAACAATTGTTTTGTGTATATTTATATTTTCAAACAAAACTTATGAATTTTAATTTTTTCAGACATGGACAGAAATAGCGCTAATGCACAACACTTGATCTCGATTTATATTAGACTAGCGTGGGAACCCAGTTTTCAGACATGGACAGAAATAGCGCTAATTCACAACACTTGATCTCGATTTATATTAGACTAGTGTGGGAACCCAGTTTTGCCTGGAGTTTCCTCTTTAAAACCTTAAAGTTCTTTTGAGTTCCCGATATTTGAGGCAAATTGGTTGAGGTGTTACTGAGTCATAATCGGACACACACACAAACAGAAGTTAATACTTGTTTATATTAGATGCTTGATTTGATTCAAACAATTTAATTTTCCCTCCCTGCAGGGTCCGATTACCATAAACAATTTTGACTTCAAGATTTATGTATGAAACACCGTATTATTTATATATATATATATATGCATTTTAAGAAGATATATATACATTTGATCATTTAAAATGTATATTTAAACTTAGAAAAGTTGAAAATACTATATATATATAATATATATCTATAATTTTATGATTTAGGTTTCATGGATACGCCTACGACGGTATCTGGGCAATAGCCCTAGCAATACATGCAGTTAACGAGGAAGCTAAATTAAACAACCAGACAATGCTGGACTTCAAATACAGGTAAAATAAAAAATTGTGTATTCTATTTTGTAAAAGGTATAACAATCGTAATAATGCAATTAATGAAAACGTTAATGTTTAATAACGTTATGTTTATTTATTTTACGAGAAGGAAATTGTTTCATAATTTAAAAATTGCATGAAAAGCATGAGTTGCATGCAAACTGTAGACAGTGAGTAAACAAAACTGAACCAGTTTTTACCATTGTTTTTAACAGTGTTTATCACACAACCTGTTGAACAATCAATACAGGTTTACGTTAATTATTGCAGAGACCGACATTGTAAAACTTGCGAGATAATATTGATCTAAGTATATGGCTGGTTTCATTTCTTCTTTAGTATGCTTTCCGACACGCTGAAGAAATATAGTTTAACTATCTGTTTCTACCTTGACTACGGTTCGTTTATAAACGGTGGTAGGCGATTATATCAATATAAGGAAGACAATTTTTTTAAAGTTTTGATTGTTAAAAAGCTTTATTCGAATTACAAGTTTACCCGTTTTGATTTTGTTCAAGCTACGAGTAAAAATGGGTTCCAAAGTAAAAATGGGTTCCAAAGTGAAAATGGGTTCCAAAGTGAAAATGGGGTCCAAAGTGAAAATGGGTTCCAAACTGAAAATGGGTTCCAAATTAAAAATGGGTTCCAAAGTGAAAATGGGTTCCAAAGTGAAAATGGGGTCTAAAGTGAAAATGGGTTCCAAATTGAAAATGGGTTCCAAAGTGAAAATGGGTTCCAAAGTGAGAATGGGTTCCAAAGTGAAATTGGGGTTCAAAGTGAAAATGGATTCCAAAGTGAAAATGGGTTCCAAAGTGAAATTGGGTTTCAAAGTGAAAATGGGTTCCAAAATGAAAATAGGTTCCAAAGTGAAAATGGGTTTCAAAGTGAAAATGGGTTCCAAAGTGAGAATGGGTTCCAAAGTGAAAATGGGTTTCAAAGTGAAACTGGGTTCCTAAGTAAAAATGGGGTCCAATGTAAAAATGGGGTCCAAAGTGAAAATGGGTTCCAAAGTGAAAATGGGTTCCAAAGTGAAAATGGGTTCTTAAGTGAAAATGGGTTCCAAAGTTACGGCTTACTGATGTTTAAGCAAGACCCCTGATTTGACGTGAAGAACATTGTTTATACAGTTTATTTATAAATCCATTTATAAAAGGCCTGACTGCTTAGTAAATTAGCGGGCATTTACTGTTCAAAGATAATAAACCCTCACTAGCTTGGGAACCCAGCTTTGCCGGGATACAAAGTTTTCTTTTTCAGAGTCAACTATTCAACTAAAAACGTTTAAACAAAGCTAAGAACATTCTCGTAGTTCTTCCGAGTTCCTCAGTCAATATTTGAGGCAAATCAGTAATGGGGTTCTCGAGTTGTGATCGAACACACAAACAAATAGTGATTACTACTGTATATTTATAGATACTGTATATAATGTAACATATTGTATTCTGTATATTGTATACAAGTGTAATTAGAGTTCTCAAATTGTATATATATATAGATACTATACAATGTAACATATTGTATTCTGTATATTGTATACAAGTGTAATTTGAGTTTTCAAATTGTATATTTATAGATACTGTATACAATGTAACATACTGTATTCTGTATATTGTATACAAGTGTAATTTGAGTTCTCAAATTGTATATTTATAGATACTGTATACAATGTAACATATTGCATTCTGTATATTGTATACAAGCGTAATTTGAGTTCTCAAATTGTATATTTATAGATAATGTAAAATGTAACATTGTATTCTGTATATTGTATACAAGTGTAATTTGAGTTCTCAAATTGTATATTTATAGATACTGTATACAATGTAACATATGGTATTCTGTATATTGTATACTAGTGTAATTTGACTTCTCAATTTGTATATTTATAAACAATTGGTTTCTTTAAACAATAAAAAGCGATAAGCAATATATATTCACTAGCTCGGGAACCCAGCTTTGCCTGGATTCTAATATTTTAATTACAATTAACTTACTCAACTTCAAACTTTTAAACCAAGCTAAGGAAATTCCCGTGGTCTTGCCGAGTTACCCAATCCAAATTTTGAGGAAACTCGGTCAGGGGGTTCTGCGGTTATGATCGGAAATACAAACAGAGATTTCTACTTTTTATATATAGACACAACAATTGATTAAAAATCAGTCTATATGCTTATAAAGTGTTCGATAGGGTTGTTTGTCTTCAGTCAGTTACAGGAAACTAACCAGGAGGAGAAGGTCAATTACATTACTGTACTTCTAATTATGCTTATAAAGTGTTCGATAGGGTTGTTTGTCTTCAGTCAGTTACAGCAAACTAACCAGGAGGAGAAGGTACTTCTAATTATGATTTTACACATCAAGTATGAGAAATACAAATTTATTAGGTTACATACTATAGATTCAACTCCGTTTTCTTCTTCTTAACAAGAGTTGTGATAAAAAACATATAAGATTAAATTTTACTTTAGTTCATGTGCTGTTTCTTTTAACAGTGCTCATGAGTCCGCTTAAATTCTATTTTTTTTTAAAGTTAGAAAGGAATTAAGTTTCTGTTTGGTCAAATACTCTGGGCTTGACAAATCACAACTTTACAAAGATTTCAAAGTTTTATAATAAACTATTAAAATTATGAAAATTATTATTTTTTATATTTTCATCATAATAACAATAATACCAAAATAATTAATCGTCCCTGTATTTAGTAAGCTAAGAAAGCTCAAAGTTTATTTAGTGTAATATGTATTTTACCAATTATGGTTTGTACAATGTACAATGTACATTATACATTGTAAAAAATAGTTTTTCCAGCCGATTTAAACATTAACTTTACACATTAGAAGTCAAGAACAAACATTAATATGGATGACACAACATTAAACAGTTAATGAAAATGATGATTTTGAAAAGTTAAAAACTGAGTACCTAGTCAGTAAGGATGGGGGGTGGGGTAGTCATAACTTGAGTCGAGTATAAAAGTTTCATCTTCCTGTTCAAGCGTGTTCTGGTTCTCCCAGTAGATTCAGATCTTCTTTCCTTATACTGCAGTATACAAACATCAAGTTGTTTGTTTACTTATACAGCAATACACTAACATTGATTTGTTTGTTTGCTTATACAGTAGTTCACAAACATTGTGTTGTTAGTTTACTTATACAGTTGTGTTGTTTGTTTACTTATGTAGTAGTTCACAAACATTGTGTTGTTTGTTTACTTATACAGTAGTTCACAAACATAGTGTTGTTAGTTTACTTATACAGTTGTGTTGTGTTGTTTACTTATGCAGTAGTTCACAAACATTGTGTTGTTTGTTTACTTATACAGAAATACACAAACATTGTGTTGTTTGTTTAGTTATACTGTTAAACACAAACATTGATTGCTTGTTTACTTATACAGTAGTTCACAAACATTGTGCTGTTTGTTTACTTATACAGTAGTTCACAAACATTGTTCTGTTTGTTTACTTATACAGTTGTATACAAACATTGTGTTGTTACAGTAGTTCACAAACATTGTGATGTTTGTTTACTAATACAGTAGCTCACAAACATTGTGCTTTTTGTTTACTTATACAGTAGTTCACAAACATTGATTGCTTGTTTACTTATACAGTAGTTCACAAACATTGTGCTGTTTGTTTACTTATACAGTAGTTCACAAACATTGTTCGGTTTGTTTACTTATACAGTTGTATACAAACATCATGTTGTTACAGTAGTTCACAAACATTGTGATGTTTGTTTACTAATACAGTAGCTCACAAACATTGTGATTTTTGTTTACTTATACAGTAGTTCACAAACATTGATTTGTTTGTTTACTTATACAGTAATATCAGGGAGTAAGGAATAGAAGGGAGATATAACTGACGCGGTTCGCCCTACCATATGATTATACATGCTTTGCAGACGAGTACTCCATTTGTATAAGAAGTATTTGTCTGATGTACATTTACTGCGTATACAATAACCTATTCTGAGCATTTCATATACAAATGGAGTACTCGTCTGCAAAGCATGTATAATCATATGGTGTGGCGAACCGCGTCAGTTATATCTCCCTTCTATTCCTTACTCCCTGAGTAATACACAAACATTTTTCTGATCTGGATTCTGGTCTAAGAAAGCCTGCAGCAGAATACTTAAATATTTCTCATCAATCATATTAGATGATTTATAGTAAATAATATACATACACTGTCCTTCATCAAATACAATGGTGGACTGTTTTTTTTTTGGGGGGGGGGGGAAGGAACGTTTTCCCAGGAATCTTGGAGCACAACTTGGAAAAGGAGGCAGTTTAACTCCTTTTGATTTTTAAATGATAAGTCTAGGTATGAAAAGGAGCCTGAAAAATCCATTTCCTATGTGTAACAGTCAAAGAGAATGGAATATATATTAGAGTGGAATTTACTAGAAACAAGTGTAAAACGGCTATTTTGTTGTACTGTTTCCATACTGCAGATGTACTTCACATATTTGTGCTATATAACCTTTTGGGCCCTGGAATATCATTTTATAGAAAATCCAAAATTAAAATTAAAAGAAAACCAAATTATGAAATAGGCTGGTTTCATAATTGACCAATGATCATTTCACATAGTCTCTATGCCTTTCACTTTACAAACGATGATTTTCCGTTTTAACTATAAATCAAATGATGTTTTTTATTCACCTTATTCATTTCATAAAGTTTATTGAAAAGCTTTAAAAAATTAGAAATTGAAATGGATAGTCTAGAGAACATACTGTATTAATGTACTGCATATAATTTGTGAACATTTACATGATGTGTACACTTTGAACTCCCTTTCAGGCTGAAAGGGACTGACAAAATTCATACCGAGGTATTGTCTAAATTCCACTCTAATATATATTCCATTCTCTTTGGGAACAGTTCAAAAACCTAACTCATTATATTTTCTCTCGGGGTCAACCTTTGGAAAGAAGATTTTAGAAACACCTTGTCACATTTTTTCCCAATTTTGTTGACACGTCAAACGTCCGCTATAAACAAGCCAACTTATTTCACATCGCTGATAGTATCAAAAATGTATTTGGATTCTCTCTAAAACCTCTATGTACTTTTTAGAACTAGAAAATATATAAACACAGTAAGAACCAGAAAACTGTGAAATAGGAAGACGAATTTTAGACTCTAGTTATGAACATAAAACGCGGAAATTGTGCAGTGTAAACAGACCCATTTGATTAATATTAATGATTTAATGATTAAACTAACAAATACAAAATTGTTATATTACCGTCTTCCTATTCCACATTGTTCTGGTTCTCCCTGTACAGTTTGTTAAATCTGTGCAGTTGGTGCTTCTGCCTAATATGAGAAGAGAAACGGTTGGAAAGAATGGTTTTGTCAACAGAATATTTTTATTCAATATTCAGAAAGTTTCTTTTTTATTCAACAAATATCAACATGTCTTATTAATATTATCGATGGAAAAAAAATCGATGAGTATTAACTAAACTCTCATTATATTTACAGTGTGACTACCATTATTATTATCATTATTATTACAAGTAACAGCTTAAACAACACTGATTACACTTTTTGGGTCATTCGGTAGATTTTGTTGAAGTTGATATATTTCTTATTTTTGCAATAATAAGCTAAATTGTGCGTTAACAATGCACAGTATATAGTTCCGGGATCGATTCAATAATCTCATAATCTTGAAAAACAGGAAAAAGTAAGGTATAGACTGACTAAAGAGACTGGAAGCATAATTTCAAGTTGCCCTCCATGCAAAGATTGCAATGCCCGCAAAGCACTTAATTCTCTACGTACCTGGAGCAACAAGAGTACTTGTATCCCTATTTACCTAAAGCTTTCCAACCGTACTTTTCTCTCTACCTGGTGCTAAAACAGTATTTTTCTCTCTTCCTGGACCTATAACAGTACTTTTCTCTCTACCTGGATCTACAACAGTACTTTTCTCTCTACCTGGACCTAAAGCATTATTTTACTCTCTTCCTGGATCTACAACATTATTTTACTCTCTTCCTGGAGCTACAACATTACTTTTCTCTTTTCCTATAGCTACAACATTACTTTTCTCTCTTCCTGGACCTACAACAGTACTTTTCTCTCTACCTGGACCTACAGCATTATTTTACTCTCTTCCTGGAGCTACAACATTATTTTACTCTCTTTCTGGAGCTACAACATTTTTTTACTCTCTTCCTGGAGCTACACCATTATTTTACTCTCTTCCTGGAGCTACACCATTATTTTACTCTCTTCCTGTAGCTAGAGCATTACTTTTCTCTCTTCCTGGTCCTACAACATTACTTTTCTCTTTTCCTGGAGCTACAACATTACTTTTCTCTCTTCCTGGACCTACAACAGTACTTTTCTCTCTACCTGGACCTACAACATTATTTTACTCTCTTCCTGGACCTACAACATTATTTTACTCTCTTCCTGGAGCTACAACATTATTTTACTCTCTTCCTGGAGCTACAACATTACTTTTCTCTCTTCCTGGAGCTACAACATTACTTTTCTCTCTTCCTGGACCTACAGCAGTACTTTTCTCTCTTCCTGGACCTACAACAGTACTTTTCTTTCTTCTTGGACCTACAACAGTACTTTTCTCTCTTCCTGGAGCTACAACAATACTTTTCTCTCTTCCTGGAGCTACAACATTAATTTTCTCTCTTTCTGGACCTACAACATTACTTTTCTCTCTTCCTGGAGCTACAACATTACTTTTCTCTCTTCCTGGAGCTACAACATTACTTTTCTCTCTTCAACAGCACTTTTATACCTTCCTAAAGCTTTCCAATTGTACTTTTATCCCTTTCCAAAGCCTTCCAATTGTACTTTTTTCCCTACCTGGAGCTACAACAGTAATTTTATCCCTACCTTTAGCTACAACAGTACTTTTATCCCTACCCGGAGCTACAACACTACTTATCCCTATTTACCTAAAGCTTTTCAATTGTACTTTTCTCTCCACCTGGAGCTACAGTTGTTTTTCTTGCCTGGAGCTTCAACTGTACTTGAATCTTTTTAACTGTCGTGCAACAACTTAAATTTAACTCAAAACGAACCATATATTCTCTGCACTACGTATGCTGAAATTTCATGTATTTTCAACTTTAAGCAAATATTTCATTATTGTTTTCTCTGCACATTAAACCCAATATTGTTTTTTATTAATCCAGGGGGTTTAACATGATTTTTCCTGGTGTACGAGTATACCTAGATTAAACCAGGGTGGTTTAATATGGTTTATCCTGGTGTACGAGTACACCTAGATTAATCCAGGGTGGTTTAATATTGTTTATTCTGTTGTACGTGTACAGTGTACACCTAGATTAAACCAGGGGTTTAATATGGTTTATTCTGTTGTACGTGTACACCTAGATTAATCCAGGGGGTTTAACATTGTTTATTCTGTTGTATATGTACAGTGTACACCTAGATTAAACCAGGGGCTTAATATTGTTTATTCTGTTGTACGTGTACACCTAGATTAATCCAGGGGTTTAACATGGTTTATTCTGTTGTACGTGTACACCTAGATTAAACCAGGGGGTTTAACATGGTTTATTCTTTTGTACGTGTACACCTAGATTAATCCAGGGGTTTAACATGGTTTATTCTGTTGTACGTGTACACCTAGATTAAGCCAGGGGTTTAACATGGTTTATTCTGTTTTACGTGTACACCTAGATTAAACCAGGGGGTTTAACATGGTTTATTCTGTTGTACGTGTACAGTGTACACCTAGATTAAAGGTTTGTTGTTCAGGGATGTAGAATGGGAACAGAGGTTTATTAAAGCTCTCAGTCTCACTTCTTTTCAAGGTGTAACGGTAGGTTCATTTTTTATCTCTAAAATTTGTAAAATTTCTACCTTTTAACCTGCCTCCCCTCCCCCCACCCCGATCCAAACCCTTCTTCTTTTTACGTTTTGCTAAGCTTTCAACAAAGTAGGAAATGGAACTAAAAACTTTAAAAAGATAAATGAAATGGCGAACTTTTCCCATTTTTCTTCTTGAAAATCCTGTGTCCGGAGAGCTTTAAATTAAAATTAGATAGGAATGAAATCCATTATATTTTAAATAGAATTTATCTTGTGCAGGGTCGAGTACAGTTCAAGGAAAATAGTCGGAGAGGAACTATACTTATCAACCAAATCATAGGTAAAACAAAACCCAATGAATTTTTCGATCAGGGAGACATAGGGTCATAGGGTCATAGTGTCATCCTCAAATGATGAGAAACCAACGACTCGACCGTGTGGACATATTTAGTGTTTCTACAAGAAATATGTTACAAACTTCTTTCTTTCTTTTCCAAAATTAAATTATATGGGTGACATTAGTAGTAGCTTATGATAAAAAATGTAGAAAACATTGTCATTTTCCTGACTAGAAAACTGTTTAGAATTCTGATAATTTTTCCATTGGTTCTTATAAGCAATAAATGCACACGTCACATGTGCAGAGAAGCCGCAAATATAAATAAATAGTTTAAATAACTAAACACAGTGATATCGAATGCATACTTGACCAGAAAATGATTTTAAGGGTACCGTTGTAAATCGTACATCACCATCTTTACATGAAGAGTCACTTGAAATTACGCTCATAATCCCTTTAAGATGAACATACTTGCATATTACAAAACAAAGACAATTTTGTTACTAATCCTTAAATCTTTGCAACCTCATGGCATTTCAAACTAAAACTTATTGATCTTTCATAATTCATAATTTGAAACAGCAAAAGTTAACGACATCAGCTTGCAAAGATGTAAGTATTAATAAATCAAAGGAACTGAATCGAATTTCTTATTCTGAATCTCCGTTCATTAAAAATATTCTGCTTTCTTCATATTTGATATTTTGCATTAGTAACATGTTTTATTTTTTAGAATTTATAAAAACGTTATGTTTTTTCGTTCCTAGATTGTTATGATTTATTTCATTCTGTTATCAATCCGGTGAATTAAGAATTCTTGTTGTATTTCCTGAGATTAAACTGTTCTAAAAGTTTTTGAATCGATTCTGTATTTATTCTAACTCATGAAAATTAGAGTTTGAAACTTGGAATGGATAGAATGATTTTTAATTTTGTTTTTATTGGCAGCATATTAAACTAACTGAATTTGACTGATCCTCAACAAATGAGTCTGTTATAAGAGAATAAATTTATCCGTCTTTTGAAAAGTTTCCAGCTTACAGCGATAACGTTTGGGATTATTTAGTCAATGTGATAAAAAAATATTGAACCGCAGTTTATAGAAGAAATGTAAATAAACTCAGTGCTTCCCTATTTATTTATTTCACTCCTGAAAAGTACAGTACAGTTTTTGGTAGTACAAAACTAGGCTTTCTTTCATTAGGACACCCTTTTAACATTGTTTGCCCCTGCAGGAAACATACTTAGATTAGTATTTCATGTTGACGTGGAGTGGAAGGTTTGGATTAAGAGTTTTTTTTGGGTCAAGAAATAATAAAAGTAGAATCAACAATAACACATTAAACAATATATTCTCGATTTTTAAGAAGCTTTTAATGAAATCATATACTTACACAAATTTTGTTAATGACTATTAAATGATTATTTTTAGACTATTTATATTTTGAATTGCATTAATTCCATGGATCACCAACAACTGCATAAATATAGAAATATAGGATTACAATATTTGAAACCTGGTTTAGCTTAAAAGACTATTATTAGAAAGTGCAAAACGTTCCTTAGATTATTTCTCCTTAACTGTTGAGAGGGTTTCTTTGCCAAGTTGGTTTTCCCCCCCCCCCCCCTTCACTCTACATCAACGCCTCCCTATCTATTTATTTCAATTGTCTGTTGGTGTACTGAGATCAATATGAACCTGATCCAAGGGAAGATCAAAGGCAGATCAAAGGTCATTTCCTCAAAATCCACAAAAGAAACAAAAAGAATCTGCAAAACTTTTCGACGAATGAAGTAAAATTTGGGGCATGAAAAGAATATTTAGAAATTCAGCATTATTACTAGCCAAAGTTTTTTTAAAGGTTTGACATTAGGTAGTGTGATTGCACGTTCATATTTGATCACAAAATGTTGATTTTTCTAAAATAGTCCAAAATTATACAACTTATTGGTAATTGATGTTGATGGAAGGTTTTCCAATCTTTATTATTAGATTTATATCCTCTGCATGTTCAGGTGACGAGGAGAAATGTGTCGGAGAATATTCCGGAGTAACAAGAACCCTACACATGGAACGATGCAACCAGATATCCTGGAACAAGGTTCCCAAGGATCGAACTGTGACGAGGATCGAACTGACAAGGGTTAATCTGACGATCTATTCGATCCTTGTAGTGGTAGCTTCTCTTGGAATAGTTACAGGATTAGGTTTCCTAGCTGTCAACATCAAGTATAGGCATCAAAAGTAAGTATAGTAGAGACTTTCCTAAAAACGGGATTTCCACAAAAAAAGCTTTAAAAGGGACTATTAAACGCATTTTGAAGTGTTTAAAGAGTTGCAGAGCTAAATTCAAACATTAATTCTTTGGCTCTTTTGTATATATCCAAAAGTCACTTTTACACTAAAACCAAAATTAGAACTAATCAATTTCAGAAAGAAAAACATCTTCATTTTTTATGCTCAGACTAAATTTTTAAGGGTACCGAAGAAGATCGAACATGTCGCTTTTGAAATGTCCACTTAACTGACATGTATAGTCCTCTAAGTACTTTTATTTAAACACGGTTATTTTCTAAGTTTTAGCATGAATGGTTTTGAAGCAAATACTATATTCAGCTATTGTGTTGTGTCTCGTTAAAAACTGGGATATACTCCCTTAATGTAGATTATATTACTGTAAAAACTCGTTTTGTTGACTTCTTTGACAGCTTGCGATTGGTTGGGGTGGGGGGTAATTACTTGTCATGGGCAGAGACATTTCTATATTTGCATTTTTACAACGTGTTTTTACTTTTCTGAATCAAGCTTAGCGTAAAATATGCCCCCCCTTAGAATNTTTGTGAGTTTATTTAATTTAATTAAATTTGTGAGTTTATTTAATTTAATTTAATTTGTGAGTTAATTTAATTTAATTTAATTTGGGAGTTTATTTAATTTAATTTAATTTGGGAGTTTATTTAATTCAATTTAACTTGTGAGTTTATAGTTTTAATTTAATTTGTGAATTTATTTAATTTAATTTAACTTGTGAGTTTATAGCTTTAATTTAATTTGTGAGTTTATAGCTTTAAGAGTTAAAAAAAGAGCTGAAATTATGAAAGTATTTATTTGAACAAATCTTAGAAAATATTGATATTAGATTTGTTACAGCTTTGCAATACTCGGTGATTCAATTGATTTACTTGTTAGAAATAAAATATGATTTAAAGCTCTACTTTTCTCCATCAAAACTATTAGCATCCAATTTAATTCATGCCTCCAGTCTCTCTTTGACTTTCTCCCTAAACCCCTCCCCCCCCCCCTTAAAAATTAATTATTCTTCCCCCCTCGACCTCCTCCTCCCAGGGAATAGGAATTTCGTTTCCGCCCCCTACCTCCTCCCCACTCCGAACCATCTTTAACCCCATATGGATACCTTTTGCAATAATTATTCCCCAGCCCCCTTTCCTAACTAACAGTCATATTTTCCTAACTAACAGTCATATTTTCCTATCTAACATTCATGTTTTCCTAACTATCAGTCCTACTTTTCTAACTAACAATCCTACTTTCCTATCTAACAGTCATATTTTCCTAACTGAGCATCCTAATTTTCTAACTAACAATCCTACTTTCCTATTTAACAGTCATATTTTCCTAACTAACAGTCCTACTTTTCTAACTAACAATCCTGCTTTCCTATCTAACAGTCCTTCTTTCCCATCTAACAGTGCTATTTTCCTATCTAACAGTCCTACTTTCCTATCTAACAGTCCTACCTTCCTATCTAAAAGTCCTAATTTCCTTTCTGACAGTCCTTCTTCACAATCTAACTATCCTTCTCCATTCCCATTTCCTAACTTACCCCCCCATCCTTTCCGCCGATCCCTCTTTTCCCCCACTCTTTCCTCATTTAACCATCCTTACTTC
Source organism: Eurytemora carolleeae (assembly GCF_000591075.1). Classification (NCBI taxonomy): domain Eukaryota; kingdom Metazoa; phylum Arthropoda; class Copepoda; order Calanoida; family Temoridae; genus Eurytemora; species Eurytemora carolleeae. The sequence goes on along the minus strand of NW_019396357.1, from coordinate 79,500 downwards.
TTACCCACGTCTTGACTCTCCTTCTCCTCTCCTTCCTCCAGTCTCTAGTTGTAGTATGATAGAACTAGAGGAGAAAGTTATATATTTATATTTAGTAAGACAGTTCAACACTTCACACACAACCAGTTTCCCGAACAGTTTCAAAGAATTTTCAACTGAGACGTTGGATGGGGGAGGGGTGTGTTATGCGTGCTTAGAACAGAAACTGAATTATAAGACTAGAAAGAAAGGACAATAACAGGACAAAGATGGACTGGATAAAGGCTAAGCATTTAAAGGACCAGGATAGTGAACATAGGACTTATAAAAGGACTACGATAGGGAGCTATGTAAGATAATAAGATCAGAACATGGAATTAGGACTAGGAAAAAGTCCAGGATTGTGAACTAGGACTAGGATTGTTAACTAGGACTAGGATAAGGAACTATGTTTAGGATAAGAACCAGGATAATTAGCTAGTACTAAGATAAGGACCAGGAGAATGAACTAGGACTAGGATAAGGATATTGAACTAGAACTAGGATTAGGACCAGGATAGAAAACTAGGACTAGGATCAGGACCAGGATATAGTGAACTAGGACAAGGAACAAGATAGTGAACTATAGGACTAGGATAAGGAAACTGATCTCTACCCAAGATAATGTTTAGGCAAATTAAGATGAGTTCTCCGAACCTGAATAATCTAATCATCATTGGATCTATTCTCTGCTACACCAGTGTTATTATACTAGGCCTGGATTCTACACTCACATCTCAGGATAGTGAACTAGAGAACATATTCATGCATCATAGAATAGACCTGGAACCAGGTTTAATCAATAACTTGAAGTAGTTGAACCGCATAATCGTAGTTAAACCACTTCTCTTTGTTCCACGCCGTTTCAAGTTGAAGATTAGTGGTTCAACTACTTCTTGGTATATATTTGATCTGGTTCCAGGAAATAGCAACCTCCGCACTTTATTAAAATTCCATATTTAAGGTTTAAAATTTATTTATGTAGAAATGAAAGCCAGAAGGATATTATATAAAAAATGACCAACAACTACCTCCTCTCCTTTCTGTGTTAACTGTGCATAAAAGTGCATTTTTATTCTTTTCGTTACTTCATAATGTCATAATGTACATACTTCATACACACATTCATATTCTTAATGTTAATAAAATGATTATTTGTACTTTGGGCTTGGAAGTACATATTTATATACATGACAATGCAATATAAAGCATTTAAACAAGGCCACCATCTCAAGGACGCATTCTTCCAACCTCCAACAGAACTAACTTATATTATTATATAGCTGAAGTACTAAGCATAGCACGAGGAATTTTTAAAAAATCAAATGTTTTTATCCTATGTTACCCCTTGGTACCCATGGCTCATGGGTTTTGTAAAAAAAATATCAGCCTATTGGTATACAGACGTTTGGACAGCATATGAATAACATATATATATATATACGTACATATATGAGAGAAGAAATTTACAAAGTAGATCATCAAATAACGATAACAGTGTATTAATATTAATATTAAGAACCCTCTTGAAAGTAAAAAATGCTTAAAACAAACCAAGAAACCCCTACCATTCTTATTTGATAAATTTAATATTATGTTAATTTATCTTTATAATAAAGCTCTTCTTTCATTATATATGCATATATATTTATATTTATGTTCGTTATAGCTTGCCAAACAGCTGGGCCAAATTAACTGAGTTTTTAGGCTAAAATTGTTTTTGGACATTTTTGAAATTCCAAGGGCAACGGCCGGAGACTCGGCTAGAATCGTGATTTAATACCAAGCGCGGGTAAACGGTGGATATTCTATGATTAAAAATAATAATGTAAACCTAGGTAACGCCGGGCACTCCATATGGTTAGTTTAATTAATATTATGATTAAGATGTATTTTTAATATGACGGTATCTCCATGGTTAGTGTAATTAATATTATGATTAAGATGTATTTTCAATATGACAGTATCTCCATGGTTAGTATAACATATTTTCCTAACTAACAGTCATATTTTCCTATCTAACATTCATGTTTTCCTAACTATCAGTCCTACTTTTCTAACTAACAATCCTACTTTCCTATCTAACAGTCATATTTTCCTAACTGAGCATCCTAATTTTCTAACTAACAANGTATAATTAATATTATGATTAAGATGTATTTTCAATATGACAGTATCTCCATGGTTAGTATAATTAATATTATGATTAAGATGTATTTTCAATTTGACAGTATCTCCATGGTTAGTATAATTAATATGATGATTAAGATGTATTTTCAATATGACGGTATCTCCATGGTTAGTATAATTAATATTATGTTTAAGATGTATTTTCAATATGACGGTATCTTGGCATCTTTTTATCAAATTTAATCAAATATTTTCACCTTTGTCCAACTTTGCAGATATTTTTATCATCATTCCATACATTTTTGAATTTAGCTTGAAAATCCGTGAATTTGAGAAACAAATATTTAATATGTGGATATTCCACGTAATATTTAATATGTGGATATTCCACGTAATATTTAATATGTGGATATTCCACGTAAAATTTCAGCTTTTATAAATTTTCTGGAAGAGTCGAATTTACTGCAGTTTTTATGAAAATGTATTTTATTTTATTCTTCACGGAAAGGGTTGTGAACAGTTTTTAATCGCAAGAAGATAACTGTCTAGTTATTAGAATGATTTCTAAAATTTTACTTGGTGTCTCTAAAAAATATTAGTTGATGCCATTGTCTATAACTACTGAGCTGAGCTGAAAACTTTAGAATGGTGGATATCTATATTAATGCTTGATCTCCTTTTTTTTCTTAATCTCCAGATTAAATAATGCCTGTTCTCCACTTGTTATTAATCTCCAGATTAATTAACCGATCGGTTTTAAGAATATCCCATTCTAAAGTTTTCAGCTCTGGAAACTGTAGAATGGGATACCTTTAATCCCGACTGCTTAATCCGAATATCCAATGTGGACACTTTTAATTTCTTTCTTAATCCACTCTTTTTTGGATATAGTACAGAAAAATCATAAACCGGTTTTTCAAAATTGGAGAGTCCCTCTCGTTTTTATATATTAATCTTAAATGGAGCGCAAAATTTTTAATTTCCAGGCTTCTGATACGCGACTCTGATTGGTTAAATTCGATAAACTTTTCAGGATACAAGTACAAGAGTAGGTTAGTCTTGAGATTAAGAAAATAGTGGATCAAGCATTGATTTCGATATCCACCATTCTAAAGTTCCCAGCTCAGAACGGATTTTGGGTTTTTTTTATATTACAATTATGTTTACCAAATTTACGATCTAATGAGACAAAAAATATACCTTGAATAATGTTGTAAGAAAATCTTATGCACGTTTAGAAAATCGCTGATGCATCCAAGTGTTATTATAAGTAATTGAAGGAGAACAACAATCTTTTCCAGATTTTTTATAACATTGTTTGTGTCGCAGATTATCAAAACTTCAAACGTAACTCAAGGGAATTGATTATTTGCCAAAAACTCAAATTTTTTAATCCCTACGTCTTTGCAACCTGATATTTTGAGATTTAAAACATTGACTTTTTGATGGAACAGAATTCATAGTTTGAAAAATCAAAAATAAAGGGATTAAAAAATTCGAGTATATGGCAAAAACACAATTTCTTTGTTACAAATATGAAGTAGGTCGGAAAATGTTCATTTCATTGTCCAGAAAAACGAAAATAGGTTATTGATTGAATCTATGGATCTAATAACGTTTTTTTTGTGTTAAGAGACACACGTTAGATTTAGAACACAGACCATTTACTTGTTGTATAATGATACCATCACACAATTAACAGATGAATTATTTTGAAGAATTCATAATCTTAATTCTTACTGGGACAATTTAAACGTTATTTCAAGTGGACCTCTATTTGTAGAATGGAATGTCGGATCAACAACGGTACCCCATCCTTTTCAGCGAGAAAGTTATGGATTTCTCCATCGGCGATGGGTATAGACAAAGGTTTACAGAATACCGTTGTGAATCGAATATGCCACTTAAAAATGTTATAGAGGGGTACTTTAAATTTAGTTTACAGTCCCTTTAAATTGTAAATTGTTTTCCCAAAGTTACAGCAGTATTTGATGGTTCCCTGACAGACGTAGAGCCTGCCAAGAATTTGCAAGATTTGTAAACTTTTTCCAACAATCTTGGACATTATCAGTTTCTAGCATTCCTTCTCTCAACACACTAATCTTGGACATTATCAGTTTCTAGCATTCCTTCTCTCAACACACTAATCTTGGTCATTATCAGTTTCTAGCATTCCTTCCCTCAACACACTAATGTCGGACATTATCAGTTTCTAGTATTCCTTCTCTCAACACACTAATCTTGGACATTATCAGTTTCCAGCATTCCTTCCCTCAACACACCAGTCGTTTATGGAGTAAACAGGGTTTTATTTTTTCTAAATAATTCCAAAATATGATCTTGATCAATCTCTAGAATAAAAAGTTTTATTTTTTTATTTCTAGTTTATAAGTTTGATGATGACAGTATCTTTCAATGATTTATCTATAAACCTTTCCAGACAGCTCAATCATGCAATAAGGAATCTTTTTTGTACAATTTACTCTAATTTACCGATAATGTTTACCCAGTGTTTCAAATTAGATATATATAAAACAGGGTTTCCTGTAATTTGAAGAATAAAAACTAAATCACTCTAATTATAAAAGAATTGAGCCTGATTTTCTAAGATTGCTAAGAAATTTTGAATTTGCGGCAAACACTCGAATCCTTTGCCAACTTAAGAAACAATTTTGATATTTTTATCTGATTTTATAGGATTTTCGCTGACTATTTATTTATCTCAAAGCTTGCGATAAAATTGATCTAAAGTGTATTCATTATTTTAACCCGCCATACATTTTAATTCAACAGATTATGCTGTTTAAATCACCATAAATCCAATATTTATGTTTTTGGTTTTGTGTGATATCATTTATTTCGAGAATACAGTTTAAAAATTGCCTTGTCGAAATCACTAAAGGAATTAAGTCTTTGCCAGTAACTCAAATTTTCTTCTCCCTAAAACTTTCCAACCCGTGGCAGAATTTAAAGAATTTGAGCGGCGGTTTAAATTTAAGCCGCGGTTTAAATATGGTTGGTTCAACTTAAAATTGTATCAAATGTTTCAAGATTTAAGTCGGCGCTAAAGGATCTGAGTTTTTGCCACAAATTCAAATGTTCTAAACCCAATATCTCTGCAACCGGTTGGTGTAAACCTTTGATATTTCAAACTTAGATTATTTAATCTAACAAATTTCATAGTTTGAAATATCAAAGGTCTACTGTACTGGGTTGAAAAGATATAGGGATTAGAAAAACAGAGTTTGTTACAAAGGCTCAATTCCTTTAAACCGGGTTTTGGCGGATTTTGGCGGATTTAAACCGCGGCTCAAATTCTTTAAATTCCATCTCCGGTAGCGTAAACCGTTGCAATTTCAAACTTGATCTAACAGATGCCAAATTTAAAGAATTTGAGCCGCGGCTCAAATATGGTAGGTTCTACTTAAAATTGTATTCAAAATTTCAAGATTTAAACGCTCAGGTAAAGCTGGTTTTTGGTGGATTTGAGACGCAGCTCAAATTCAATAAATTCTTACTTCTATAGGTTGTTCTTTATATTGTAATGACTGGGTCGGAGAGTAGCTTAAAGCTCATCTCAAAAAAGGTTTTACCAAGTCCATGGTTAACTTAATTAATTTAACTATCCTAATTCTCCTAAGATTATCTAAATATAATAAATAGCGAGATAGATGTATTTGAACCAATTCTCTGTTTGGCGGGTAAAGCTGAAGTTTAGTTTACGAACGTGGTTGAACTATGTCCTTTAATTCATAAAATCTGGTCTCAGGACCAAAGTTGCCTTTACATTTTACTACCTACGAGCTTATCCTACCTATAGATTGCTCCAAGACCTGCTTCAAATAGTTTGCAAATAGTTTAGAAGATTAAACTATAAAAGTAAGTTTAAAGTTAGTTTATTTAATACTCCTCTTGGGACTAGTTCTATACACTCTACACTGTACACTCTACACTCTACACTCTACACTCTACACTCTACACTCTACACTCTACACTCTACACTCTACACTCTACACTCTACACTCTACACTCTACACTCTAAATTCTACAGTCTACACTCTCAAGTCTACACACTACACTGTACACTCTACACTTTACACTCTACACTCTACACTCTACTGACTAAACTCTACACTCTACACTCTACACTCTACACAATATACTCTACACTCTGCACTTACACTCTACACTCTACACTCCACATTCTACACTCTAAACTGTACAATATACATGTACTATTTAAAACCTACTTTACACTATAAACTGTACAATATAAATGTAATTTTTACAACCTAATTTACACTCTAAAATGTACAATATACATGTACTATTTACAACCTAATTAACATTCTAAAATGTACAATATACATGTACTATTTACAACCTACTTTACACTCTAATCGTCAGTTGACTCTTATTATGAATTAAGTATAAGAACTTTAAAAGCTGTTTTTAAGATATTAGAGAAGAAGCATTCTGCCATTCTGACTTATAGTTTATATTATTTTCAAGATTATTTGACGTCATCTCTTATATTATCTATATAAATCAAAAATGTTTGATTTGTTTTCTAACTTTCTATTTGCTGTCTGTATCCTGGGATAACTATTATGGGTAAAGAAATAACGCTATGTATCAATAACTGGTGGCTTAATATGAAAATAAAAAATGTGTAAAAAAATAATTAAAAGATATGATTAAAAATTCCGACATATATTAAGGAGCAATATCCTTAAGATGTCCCACCGTCTCACGTGGATTTATTGGTTCTGTCAATATTCCAGAAAGCTACGACTTTCGATCACAATTTCTCCTATTAAACATAATTTTTCAGCCTTCTTTCCTAAATACTTTTTTGCCGGCATATATGTTTTGAATACAAAGTATTTTACAAACAAATCCGTAACTTTAAAGATTGTTTAAACATAAACCAAAACGCGTATGATTTCAAATAGAAGAAACCGAATGCGTTAGTCCGGGGTGGTCTTAACCATATTCCCCTTTTCATTTTTCGCGAACACTCCCTTTAACCATATTCCAATTTGGGTCTAATTCGGGGGTGATGGGACAACTTTCAGATTTAAGTTCAAGAAGAAAATTAATTAGGATATATTTTAACGGAGGGTTTATACAAAGCACTCATTAAGGAAACATTGAGCTAAATAAAAACTTAATTTTGTTTCGTTCTAAACCTTTTAAATTTGTGACCCACTACTTGATTTTAATTCTATTTTGATTTTTAGCTGTTTATTAAAGTTAAAGGGATTGTCCGCTGTAAATCAAATGACCCACCATTACAAAAAAATACTAACAATTTTTTTTGGATAATTAATATATTTTTTTGGAAAATTGTTGACTATGAAACAAAACAAAGTAATCGGAATTTTGGCTCTTCCTCAACTTATCCTTCTTTTTCTTCTATGTTGGATCACAACTGACAAGAAATATTGATGAGGCAATCACTAAATCTATATAATAAAGCTCTTCCTTCATATATATTTATAATATATATATATATACTAGCTTGGAACCCCAGCGTGAACCAGGGGAGTCATAATTAATCCCACCGTTAACCCGCCCTTTGTCGACCCACTCCAGAATAATACACGCCCCTTGTCGTAAATTAGTCTTTAAGTTTTTTTCCGACCCACTCAACAAGAATCTTGAAACCTAGCTTAGAACAGTCCCGCGGCTTTCCCAAGTTCCCCAATTAAAATTTGAGGTAAATCGGTCCAGGGGTTCCCGAGTTATGATCGGGCAAACAAACTGACAAACAGAGATTACAACTTTATTTATATATAGATATATATATATGTAAGCTATAGCTGGTCAGACGACTAGACCAATTTTTTGACATTTTTTGCCGAAGACATAGGCTAAAATATTCGACCATTCTTTAAATTTGATGTTTTTCAAGGTTTTCTTTTTCATTCCACGGACAACGCCGGACACTTGAGCTAGTGTATGATATATTTGTTTAGATAATAGAACTACGACGGGATCCATTGGGTGTATCGGCCAAAGAGAAACCTCACATTAGATCCGGGGGTAACAAAGTCAAGGTTAACTCTACTCTACAATCTCTAGATGATAAACTTAGGATTGCAAATAAGGTACATTAAAACATTTATGATACAAAGGAATTGAGTTTTTGCCACAAACTAAAATCTTCTGATTCCAATATCTTTCCAATCTTATGGTGCAAACCTTTAATATTTCAAACTTAGATTATTTTATCTATAAGTATTAATAGTTTGAAATATCTAAGGTCTACGACATTGGGTTCCAAAGATATAGAGATTAGAAAATCAGAGTTTGTGGCAAAAACTCAACTCCTTTGGAATTTTATGTGGAAAATTATGAACTTTTTGTTTGACATGTTGATATTTATGTTAAACATGTTGAACTTCACGTTAAGCATGTTGAGCTTAATGTTGAACATGTTGGACTTTATGAAAAAGATGTTAAATTTTAAGTTAACCTTTAAAACTTTATGTTAAACATGTTGAAATTTATGTTAAACATAATAAACTTCACGTTTAACCTGTTTAACGGCAATTACAAGCTAAACTTTAAATATAAGTAAAATGATTAATTCTCTTCTCTTAGCAATATTTGGACACTTGTTTAAAAATAATTGAACAAGAAAAAAATGGAGTAAGTTATGCAAAATTGCATAACTTGTTAAAATGTCTAAATTATACTAAAGGAAGTAAGAGTTCCAGAAATTTCATACCAATTTCAAATAAAGGATTTATAAGAAAAAAAAATCTAAATTATCAAATTACAAAGATAGAACAGGTACGGCTGATTTTATCTAATTTAATGAATAGCGAGAATATGTTTATGTTTAGGTGAATAGTAATCATCAAGGTTTAATATAATGTTTCTGTTCAGGTGAAGAGTAAGTATCAGGGTTTAAAATAATGTTTGTGTTTAGATGAAGAGTAAGTATCAGGGTTTAATATAATGTTTTTGTTCAGGTAAAAAGTAAGTATCAGGGTTTATTATAATGTTTGTGTTTAGATGAAGAGTAAGTATCAGGGTTTATTTTAATGTTTGTGTTTAGATGAAGAGTGAGTATCAGGGTTTAATATAATGTTTAGATGATGTGTAAGTATCAGGGTTTAATATATTGTTTCTGTTCAGGTGAAGAGAAAGTATCAGGGTCTAATATAATGTTTGTGTTTAGGTGAAGAGTAAGTATCAGGTTTCAATATAATGTTTATGTTTAGGTGAAGAGTAAGTATCAGGGTTTATTATAATGTTTATGTTTAGGTGAAGCGTAAGTATCAGGGTTTATTATAATGTTTCTGTTGAGGTGAAGAGTAAGTATCAGGGTTTATTATAATGTTTATGTTCAGGTGAAGGGTAAGTATCAGGGTTTATTATAATGTTTATGTTCAGGTGAAGAGTAAGTATCAGGGTTTAATATAATGTTTATGTTCAGGTGAAGAGTAAGTATCAGGGTTTAATATAATGTTTGTGTTTAGATGAAGAGTAAGTATCAGGGTCTAATATAATGTTTATGTTTAGGTGAAGAGTAAGTATCAGGGTTTAATATAATGTTTATGTATAGGTGAAGAGTAAGTATCAGCGTTTATTATAATGTTTATGTTCAGGTAAAGAGTAAGTATTAGGGTTTAATATAATGTTTATGTTTAGGTGAAGAGTAAGTATCAGGATTTAATATAATGTTTATGTTTAGGTGAAGAGTAAGTATCAGGGTTTAATATAATGTTTCTGTTCAGGTGAAGAGAAAGTATCAGGGTCTAAAATAATGTTTGTGTTAAGGTGAAGAGTAAGTATCCGGGTTTAATATAAAGTTTATGTTTAGGTGAAGAGTAAGTATCAGGTTTCAAGAAAAAGTTTATGTTTAGGTGAAGAGTAAGTATCAGGGTTTAAGGTTGGAGAAAGATGAGATCCTTGAGTCAATGTATAGACAGGTTGGAGATGAAGCTCAAGCTATTCTACAGAACGGAGGAACTAAACGAGCTCTAGATATACCTAAAGGTACAATCAATCAATCCAACCCAGCTATTCTATTTAAAAATTGATTTGATTATAAGGTACACCAAAAGTAGTACTTTTACGTTGCTTTTGTTGAAACAAAATAGTTGTAAGAAATGGAAATTTTATTAAAGAAATAAATATTTTGAACGGCTTATTACAGCTACTTTCTTAATTTGAACCAGAAGCTAAACCTTTTGCTCATAAGTTCCCAACTTCTAGAAGTTAACAAAGTAAGTTTTAAAAAATTTATTTTATCAGAAAACTTCAACAAAATGTTTTGTTTTACATGAAAAAGATGCATTCTCATCTGAACTTGATTAGAATGAAAATGATACAGAAGATTCATTAATTGAAGGAGAGAGTTTGAATAGAATCCATTAAACCTTAGTTACACAGCTCACATTATATCACTAAACTCTCTACATTTATTTATCCTTGTTTAAAAGGACTGTAAGCGTAATTGCTAGTGACCCTCCATGAAAAGATGGCAATGCCCGAATTCTAACGGTACGGTACCCTTGAAAGCTTTGTCTGATTAAATATAAATTGGATATTCATGTTTAAGTCTACTTAAACTGTTTGTTTTTCCTAGTGGTTTCTTCACAAAAGTGACATGCATATTTTTTTCTTACGATATAATGAAGAAATTATCAGAACAAAACACTTTTCTAGTCAAAAACACGACTTTATCTTCCACATTTTTGATCAGATAAAGATAAAAACAGGAATTCTATATTTGCATGGAGGGTCACTTGAAATTACAGTTCCTTTATTTTATTTTTACAAGGGAAATTACTTTGAAAAGAAGATTGATCTCATCATTTTCATTCTAATTCTGGTTTGAACTTTCCCAAATTAAAAAAAAAGACATAAGATGCAAACTGAAATAATTGCTTAAAGGGATTTAATGTGACCCTCCATGCAAAACTTTCAATGTCCGATCGATTCACAACAGTAAACTTTAAGTCTTTATTTGATCAATAATATGGAAGATATTGTTATTTTTCTAGGTTTCAAAGTGTTCAACTCTGATAAATCCTATATGTTTTCCTGCAGTAAAATGCGCAATTGAAAATAATCGTTTTTTGAATTTATTGATATCTAATCAATATATAAATATCTAATTTATTGATATCTAATCTATTTATAAATATCTAATTTATTGATATCTAATCAATATATAAATATCTAATTTATTGATATCTAATCAATATATAAATATCTAATTTATTGATATCTAATCAATATATAAATATTTAATTTATTGATATCTAATCTATTTATAAATATTTAATTTATTGATATCTAATGCATCAGACAAAGCTTTTATGTTACTATGTTGTAAATCAGGCATAAATATCTTCGCTAAAATCAATTGAATTTAATTAGTTTGAAAGACAAAACTTGTTGAACGCTGCTCTAGTGTCAAGAAAGGCTTTGAATGCATAGATAAGACGACATTTTTCATCTTGAAAGATAAAAATGTACAGAGATGTTTTAAAGATATTCCTATTATATAGATTAACTAGGTCGGTTGTGAACATTGGCTGTTCTTATGTCATTGAGTACTTGTGGTGTACATGAGTTCTGTAGAGAGAAATATGATATATTGCTCAGTGAAATATTGTTGTTAAAATAGTTCCATTCCCGGAGTTATTTTACACTATATTATGAAATCCATTAAAACACTAAACCATCCCGCTTATCATTGAAGTACACTTTGACCCTTAGAAGTATGAGTTCACGGACTGTACAATTCTTGGTGATTTTGCGTACATAAGCTATCTATGTTTATTTATTTATCTATGTTTGAATGTGCATCTTATTGTTGGATAATCATATTTTCTACATATTTATTCATTTTTCCTCCTGCAGCTTGTTTTCCTTGTCTTGTATCGGCCAACTAACGTCCCATACATCTTCCAGATTTACTATAGAGAGTGTGGACATAGTATAAGTTAAGTAATAATAAAATAATCTTCAGCATCCATCCGTCAAGTTATAAATATGATTCTTGAAACAAATAAAACAAAAGAGATCGTTTAAATGTCAATTTCTCAAATTAAACAAAAAATTTTAAAATTACAAAAAATTGGCTAGGGCTATTTTTTCATTAGTGTCTTAATAGTTAAAGAATAAATCCTGCAAATTAATTTTGAAATCCAAGATGATCTTTATGTCCACTTTTTGAACTGTTCTGTTTCGTGGGAAACCCAGGTTATCTCTTAGAAGTATCTTACATTGTCTTTAGTCTAGTTCTTTTTTTCTTATTATTATGCCAGGCCATGTTCTTCTTTCATAATATCGATCTAGCGAAGGTTCTATTTAAGCCCCCCGCCATTGTATTTTCTTATCCTGGACCTGGCCTAAACATTCTTTTTATTGTGTTTAACCAATACCCATACAATCTGCATATTCCAACCTTTATCCTCAATACACGTTCCAAATTACAAACCTATTGGTTAGAAAACAAACCATTCAAGTTGCATAAAATATACAAATACAAAAGAAAGCATAAAAATTACCTAAGGTCGGAAATTTTGTGTAAAGTGTCATTTATTCTGAATGCTTGATCTCGATATTCAATGTGGGTATTTTAAGTTGAGAAGAATAGAAAATTTTCAGTTATCCCTGCAGGGCATGATTACCAAGGGTTGTCGATGAGGATTTATATTTTCAAAATTCACAACATAATAGTTCTGAATTAAAAAATAATTTTATAAACTCCTGAGTTATGCATAACCAAGGTTTTTATTAAGATTATGGATTAATGACATCTATTTAAAGGGATCGACTGGCAATGTATGGTAGTTGATCTGAGAATGTAGTATTAGTAATTTTTAGTATTCATTTGAGTATTTACGGTGCATATTTGTTCAGCAAGAGCGCAAATTCAATCTTTAAAGTACATCATGGAGGGATGATTTTGAGAATCGGTTTTTAAAAATTATTCAATGACCACAACGAAAAATGTAACAAAAATACGACAGTAAATTTTTATTTTGAATAATCTTTTTTGTTTGTTTATCTTCTTGTGATTTTTTACATTCTTTTATTTTTTATCGATTTTGATGGTTATTATATCGTTAGAACTGACGAGGGTCAACCCAGACCGAAATATATATTCAATAAATGTGGAACTAACATCTACTTTTTTACTCTACAGAGGTTTGGTCCATCACCATCACCGAATTTTAAAACTAATACATGGTGTCCCACGAAACATGACAATAGGAAGACGACTTGAAAGTCGTCTTTGGTATTTGAATTTATTTGTGACATTTAGTCTTCTATCTACTTTAACTAAGTCGTCCTGCATACTGTCATGTTTCGTGGGACACCCTGTAAGTTGTTTAGGAACAGATTGAGAAAACAAAAATTAACTCTTATCATCCAAAATAAGTAATCTTATTCAGTTATTAGCTTTTGTAATGTCTCATAGTTCTCACACATGTATTGTAGATTTACTGCAATTTTTATTGAAAAAACGCATTTGAAGAATTTGAAGAAATCTACGATAAAATTTGTAAAGAATCAAAAACTCAATATAATGATGAAAAATAAATAATTGTTGCTAACATTCATTTATTTTAAACATTTTAAGTTCCTAAACATGTGACTAGTAAAATGTAGATTTTTTTTACATTTTTCGTTATCGTTATTTAATAATTTAAAAAAACGTAACCACCCAAATGGATGATTTTGAATGTCGGCTTTACGCTCAAACTCAGTAATTATTCATCATTAAAATGTTTTATTGTCTCAAATGAATCCTAAAAAACTTCTATACTTTACTACATTCTCAGTAAAACTGCAGTTAAACCCTAAGTAAGCCATACATCGAAAGAATTCATCAAATGTCGTATTCTTCACTTTCTGATAATGGAATGTTGCAGATATTTAGTTTTTTTAATTAAATGATTATAATGGAGTTCTCTAAAACTGTTCCTGCATATTTATGGCTATTTATTTATTTTCGCCAATACTAAGATTTTCGTAAAATAGTATAAAACCCATTGAAAAATTGTCAAGACGACAGTTGATAAATTCTTCCGATGTATGGCTTATTTAGGGTTTAATTGTACCATACATTGCCGGTCATTCTCTTTAAATGAAACCTCATTAATAAAAAGCATCAACCCCCCGGCCCCCCCCCCTGCAAGAAAAAATCTGATAAATTTCAATATGTTTAGGTGACGTATCCCTGGTTAGAGTAGAAGAAGGAGAACATAGTTTCTGTTTATCTGAACCCAGCAGCTCCAAGGAGAGCGCAGACTCAGAGTAAGTTTAAAGGAACAGTCATTTCAAGGGAATGCCCGATTCACAACAGTACCCTTTTATCCGTTATCTAACTTAATTTAAGTTGAAACATGTTTTTATTCGGAAAAATTTTGTTCGTTGTGGCCTGATCAAAAATCCACAGAAACCACAAACGAAATAATCAATATTCAAGGAAAGAATGCTGTACATCTTATTCATTTTGTTAATCATTAAGCTCTTAAGGGCACTGTTTATAAAATCAACTTGAAAGAAATAGAAATGCAGATAGCTTGCCCAAATTATAATATTAGACCTTTGATCTCATCTTCTGACATCAAAACATCGATATTAATATTTAGGGATTTGGAGATTTCTATTTTTATTTTTATTTCTGATGTTTTTTCCAAAAAAATTATCATGTTCAAAACAAAAGTCAAAATTTCAAATCCAAAAGTTGCAAAATCTCACGCAATAAAAAAATGAAGTGAATTGAACTAATTTAATTTCTTCTTGCAAATTTCATACAGTTAAACCCTAAATATTAAATACATCGAGAGAATTTATGAAATGTCGTCTTGACAATTTTTCAATGGGTTTTATACTATTTTACGTTAATCTCAGTATTTGCGAAAATAAATAAATAGCCATAAATATGCGGGAACAGTTTTAAAGAGCTCCATATAATCATTTAATCAAAAAACTAAATAAGTGCAACATTCCATTATCAGAAAGTGAAGAATACGACATTTGATGAATTCTTTAGATGTATATATGGTTTATTTAGGGTTTAACTGTACCTTTGCAACTTCCTTCAAATAACTTTGCAAGTTTCCTACAAATATATTTTCAAGGTTCCTTCAAATATCTTTGCAATTTTCCTACAACATTCTTTTGCTAGGTTCCTGTAAATATCTTTTCAAGAAGGTTTCTACAAATACCTTTGCAAGTTCCTACAAATATATTTTCAAGGTTCCTTCAAATATCTTTGCAATTTGCCTACAACATTCTTTTGCTAGGTTCCTGTAAATATCTTTTCAAGAAGGTTTCTACAAATACCTTTGCAAGGTTTCTACAAATACTTTTTCAAGGTTTCTACATACCTTTGCAAGATTTCTACATACCTTTGCAAATTTCCTACAAATACCTTTGCAAGTTACTACAAATACATTTGCAAGGTTCCTGCAAATAACTTTTCAAGGTTCCTGCAAATACCTTTGCAAGGTTCCTCTTAATTTCTTTAATTTAAAACGAAAACTGTTTTAGTGAAACCCGGAAACTGGGACCTAACTCTCCTCCTCTGGGTAAGATGAGACCTGACGGACCAGGTTCAATCAAGGAGAAGAGTTCAACCAATGGAATGGTTTTGAATGACGGAAAACTGAGTGTTGGACACTCAACTAACTGTGATATGAATCAAACTTATCAGGATAACGTGGAGAAGGAGACACCGCTGCAATCAATCAATCAATCAAGAGAGAAAATATTTTCCCCCATTAATGATACACAACCTGATAATAACTCTGTACAAATGCTTCCTAGACAACTCTCTGAACGGGTCAATCCCGCTAATCCTGGTCTACTAGGAGACAGAACAAACCAGGAATATTCGGTTAAATGCCGATCCCAGGATTTAAATCTTTCAGACAACCTTGAATCTGGTTGTCAATCTAATCAGGTAAAATTTTATCTTATTATATTGTTTGAATTTGACTATATATAATGTTGTTCTTTTGATGCTATTTCTGATGACTGTGAGAAAACATATTTACAGATTTTCCAAGTTGCTGCGGGCACCTGGAGCGGAGACAAATCTAATCTATCCAGGAGACAAAGCTGTCCTTGTCATGTTAGACATCCGGTTTTACACTCTCCGGTAGGATGGCACACCCCACCTAACCAGGATATCTGGGATTCCCCTGGTTTACCTCCGGAGGAAGGTTGGATCTCTCCGCCTCCTGCTCCACCCTCAGGTTGGAACTCTCCCAGCAGCTGCAGCTGTAGCAGTGCAGACCAAGAGCTTCCAATCAGCTGTTTCCACAATGAGAGTCAACTTCACTGCTCCCACTCCTCTCCTCTTAACATTGAGTGCTCGCATCGAGCATCTAGAGGACTGGATTCCTCGAATTCTCATCTCTCCGAGTCCTGCTGTAGGCATGGGAGCGAGCACTATACAGAGGAAGGATTCGGAGATGCTGTAGATGAAGAGAATACTTATTACAGGAAACACCAATTTACAATCTTTAACTTTCTCTTAACTTTGAAAAGACATTTCTGCACTGCACGACTAATAAAGTTTGCTAAATATATCAACTTTAAATGACATAACATAGAGATAAGTTTAAACAAACTTTACACTGTACGAAGGGAGGGAAGAGAATGGAAAGGGGGGGGGGTAGAAGAAAGGAGGGGGAAAGTGGAATTCCAGAGTCAAATTCCTAATAGAAATGAACACAACGCGGCTAAAATTACATAATACATTTGGAATGAAATCTATTCAATCTGTCCTTTAAATAAAATAAAAAATTTTTAAGTCAAAACATAAAAAAACGATATCGGTTCAAAATTAAGATTTTTTAGAGACACTCTGTGTAAATAGATATTAACTACGTTTTTTACATACAGATAGAAAAATATCTTATATCTAAAATAATCCGTATTCTGAGATTTTTAATTACGATCCCGGATATAATTCTTAATATCATGATATTATTTTCTTTATCTCGGATCCTTTATCACAAATATAGGAAAAATATAGAAAATAAAAAGTCAATTCAGAGCCAGGAATTAAAACAACTCAAATAAAAATAGTCGAGCTTAAGCTGAACTTTACTATTATTTACAGAACTTTTCCTTTGTTTTACAAAAGCAAATTTTCTCAAAAAATAAGTTTCTTGAAGAATACCTAAATCTCTTTCATAATGTTATGTTTTAAAAAATACATGACTTAGAGTTTTCAATCACAAAGATCTACGAAATCAGTTTACAAAGATATATTCGAAATGGTTCTGTGAACATTTGAATATTTGCACTGTCGCGAGTTTTTGATGGAAAGGGGTTAAAACAAAGCTTTGGATTTTTTTTTCAATGTTAAGGCGACTGTTAGTGTAATTGCATGTGCCCTATCATGCAAAGATGACAATGCCCGATTTAAAACGGTGCCCTTGAAGCCTTTATCTGGTCAATAATGTGGAAGATATTGTCGTTTTTCTAGCTTTGAAACTGTTCAATTGTGATAATTCCTCGATTATATCCTGCAGCAGAAATGCACTCGCTACTTTTGTAGAGAAACCACAATTGAAAATATTTAGTTTTCTTAATTATTGATTGATATTTATAACTATAATTAATCAGGAAAAAACTTTTAAGTTGTTAAAAAGAGTTGAATAATCGTACAATGGTGTCATGGTTAGGGTTGGATGTGTATCCGACCAGGGAGAAAGTACTCTAGAGGATCAAGCAACACAAACTGATGATGAAGCAGAAGATGATCCACCGATTAAACTCAGACGACCAACAAACTTCAAAAATGGTAGAAATTTTAATTAATCCCTGTAACTTTGAATTTCTATCACCAACCATGTCATAAGAAAACTAATTGTGTATTACAAATTATTTTGAAGATAATAATGGCTTTTTATTTGACTATTTCCCCTTTCTTATTGAAATGAATTTTTAGCTAATAAATCAATTAATTTTCCATTTTTTCTGGTGATTTTTTTTACAGACTTTTCTCGAATACTTTTCTTACAGTAATTTTGGTTCCTCAATCCATGAAAGGAAGAAACTAGGTACCCCGTATTCTTTAGTCCATGACTGAAACAAATAGATAACTGATGGCGTAGATCTTTTCATTTTATTTTGAACTCTAAATTCTGTAAGATTAACGGTTCCAAAGTTGAAGAAATCATTAATTTTGCGAATCTAGCATTCTTTGAGGAGGGGGAAGAGTTTTTAAAAATAAATCAAAAATTGATTTTTTATTTATGATATTTTAATTTAATTAAGTAAACTTTAATATCCTAATCCGAGTTTACTTTGATGTTGATTACATTTCTCTAAACTTTTTTCATTTATTTTTCTTTTCCTGAAGTTTCAAACCTTTATTTTTCTATTTCTAAAGTTTTTTTTGCCAACTATAATATAAAATAAAAACGTTCCCCTCTACCCTATCTAAATTTTAAAAGAAAGGTTTTATAAGATATTTTTTTTTTAAATCTCTAAAGCAAGAGTTAAAAAGAATGAGTATGCCTTTCCGTGACAAAAGTGGAATTTGTCCGTACTTAAAATACAATTTTTTTTGCAAGATTTCTTCTTTCACATTTCTTAAACATTTACCATCACTTCCTACATTCACCATTATGAAGTGGGAGGGGGGGGAGGTGCACGATAAGATTGACAAATGACTGGCATAGAGAGAAGTTGCAAATAATTGAGTAACAGTAGTCACCACTAACTAGATTGATATTATAAAGTGAAGGGGAATTGAGGGGGAATTGATTAAAAGTTGTCGGACACAAACTAAATTGCAGATTAGCTATTGGAGAGACAGAACAATATTTCTCATCAAAAACAAGATTTTGTCTTCGGTGTATAACTAACATTAGAAAATTTTTAAAAAATTTTGCGTGAATTCATGTGACCATCTTTTAATGAGAAAATAATTGAGTCTTCACCACAAACTTAAATTTTCTAATCCCTATATGGCGAAAACCTTTAAAATTTAAAATTTAATTGATCTGACAGAATTCATAATTGAAAATATTTAAGGTTTACGACTATGGTTACAAAGATATTGAAGTTATAAAATCACAGTTTGTGACAAAGACTCAATTCCTTTGATGTGTTTTCATTATTCAAGTTTGATCTGAACAATCTGCTTGTCTTCCTTATTTAAACATATTTATTTTTATTTAAATTTAAATTTTATAAAGTTCTATAAATTTGATGATATCAGCTATAAATTTTGACATTTATATTTGAATTTTTTGCTGTTTTTTAGGAGGAGTTCTCTGGAGTCAAGTTAGATCACAAGAGGAGTTGAGTTCAGGATTTCAAAGCTTGAAAATAAATCAGCAGGTCAGATAATTCAAAGCTAGGTTGGTTACTCTCAATGCGCTCCAACGTACGGAAAATGTGGTCTCCTAAGAAAGATAGATAAAAACCTTATATGACGTGACTGAAAATAGAGGCAAAAGTGACGTCATATGAGTTTTTATCTTAGGAGACAACATTTTCCATACATTAACCAACCTTATTAAAGAACTTCATGGATAATACAGTGTAATAGTATAATTTTTGTTACTGTGCGAAAGTAATGGAGTCTTTGCCACAAACTTTGATTTTCTAATCCCTATATCTTTACAAACTATTGCAGTAGACCTTATAGGTTCAAACTATAAATTCTGTTTGAAATATCAAAGGTTTACATAATCAGGATTCAAAGATGAGACAATTATATATTTGTGCTAAAGATTCCATTTCATTAACAACGACATTTAGATCAAGGTCTCTGTTTTTATTTTTATTTTTATAATCGTGTTTTTTATTCGGCCTACACTGTTTTGTACAATACCCAATAGTTTAAATGGAAAACCTAAAGTGATGTGATTTAAATACAAAATTTAGTTTTACTTTAAATATGGTTTTTTTTTGCCTAAAAAATGTTAAACCTATTTTCTTCACCAGGAGCTGGAAATGAAGGGAAGCATAAAACGACCAAAAACAAAGACGAAGAACTCTGCCGTGACTGCCGCGCCAATATTTCAAAGGTTGTTGGATGGAGAGGATACGCGGCAATTATCTAAACTGGTCTCGTGCCCAAATATTGCTGTTAAGTGTGATATAGTGGAATATTTGTAGATAGTGTCACCCTGCCGGGTATATATATTTTACAAAACTCTACCCCACGCAATTTAATTAGGTTTTCTACGCTCTCTAATTTTCGAAGAAAAGAATGTGTGAGGATAAATACTTATTAACGCGCACAAATTTGATTAAGGAACTCAACGCCTGTCTAAAACAGTAATTTTCTAATCCCTATATCTTTGCAACCTGACTGTGTAAACCTTTGAATTTCCATCTTGGACTATTTGATTTAAAAGCATTTATTGTGTGAAGTTTCAAAGGTCTAAGGCATGAGATTAAAAAGATTTTAGAATGATAAAATTTTAGTTTTAGGCAAGTGTTCAGTTTGTTTGATGTTGTATGATGTTGTATGATGTTGTATGATGTTGTATGATGTTGTATGATGTTGTATGATGTTGTATGATGTTGTATGATGTTGTATGATGTTGTATGATGTTGTATAAACCAAATTGTTTTTTTTTGTTGTTGAAAATTTTCTATTTTAAAAGGAATAACTATAAAAGATTTTTTTTAAATTCTGCATGCATGTACTAAATGACCTTTTTTGTACTTTATGAAATTGTAAACGTAATCTCAAGTTACCCTTTCTGCAAATATGACAATGTCTGACAAATTATGAATAAGATATAATTGTTTATAATTTTAAAAAATGATTATTTTCCATTGTAAGGTACATATTATAAAGTGACTTGCACATTTCTGTTGTAGGAATTTTTTTTTATAAATATTCAGAATAAAACACTCTTGAACCTAGAAAATCGACAATATCTTCCACATTATTGATCAGATAAAGGTTTTTACCGTTTTAAGTCGGATATTGTTAGCTTTAAATGGGGGGTCCATTGAAATTACGCTTACTGTCCCTTTAATATGAAATATAAGCTGACAGATAAAAATTGAACCTTGTTCTTGGTTCTCCATAGATAAATTTGAAAAGATTTGCTAACAAATAAAATAAGTTTTCAAATTTTCGAATCCCTCTATCTAGTATCATATGAAATATAATGCCGTAGATCTTTGGTATTTCAAAATATGAACCCTGATAGATCAAATAGACATTAGGTTTTCAAGATAAAGGGATTATAAAATTTTCTGCACTGCAAAGTAAATTCATATATCTATGGGTTACTTTCCAAGGCTCATCGGACTTTTAGCTCTTCTTTTAATCAAAGAATACTATTTAAAACCCTTGTCTAAATGTTACTGTTATGTAAATATATATATATATTATAAAAATTGTGATGATGTAAAAAGTTTATAAATATGTAAACTGTTTATTTGCCAAATATAAAGGACTATCCGTTAATTTCAAACTAGCTTGGGAGTTGCTCCCGCCGTTTACCCGCACTTGCACAATTTGACCTGGAAACTACGTTTTCGCAATTGAAGTCGACCCACTCAATTTAGAATCTCAAAACCAAGCTAAGAACATTCACGCGGTTCACCCGAGTTCCCCAATGAAATGTTGAGGCAAATTGGTCCAGGGGTTCCTGAGTTATGATCGGACAAACAAACAGACAGACAAACAGAGATTACAATTTTATATATATTATTATGATTTATTTGTGGAACACACAGAATTGGTTCAGATATTAGATTAGAGATTATACATATGACTGTAATTCAATTTATTCATAAGTTGTGAACTAACAACTTTAATTCTGATATTGTCTTAGATATAGATTTTCATAATTTCAAAATTTAGATTTTTGAAAGTTTTGATAAACGTATTTTGTTGACTGTCACTTACCGCATCTAGCTTAAAAAGGCTGAACACGTAATTTCAACATTTGAAAAATTTTCTCGCTGCATAAAAACTTTTATATTAAAGGGAGCGACCGACAATATATGTTACTTGAACTGAGAGTGTAGAATTGTGGAGATTTTTTTTAGAATTCATTTGAGACATATAAAAACGTTTTAATTTGTATAATTACTGAGTTTGAGCCCAAAGTCGACGTTTAAAATCATCCATTTGGGTGGATACGTTTTGAGAATCGATTTCTGTAAAATCATTGAAAAACGAAGACAAAAATCGTAAAGAATATCTATAGTAAACTAGTTAGATGTTTCGAAACATATTTCTCAATTAAAATGTTCTCAATAAATCAATGTTAGTATCAAATATTTCTTTTTCATCATTATACTGAATTTCTTATTCTTTATAAAGTTTACAGATTTCTTTAAATTCTTGAAATGTCGTCTTTTCAATAAAAATTCCACGAAATCTACAGAAAACTTTTGTGAACAATTAGAGAAAAAAAAACAATTGCTGAATAGGATTGCTCATTTTCGATGATAATGATTAATTTTAATTTTCTCAAGCTGTACCTAAACAACTAATTAGTTTATTGTAGAATATTTTTCGTCGTCGTTATTGAATAATTTTTAAAAGCCGATTCTCAAAATTATCCATCAAAAATGAACAATCTATGAGGATTAAATTTGCGCTCTTGCTGGACAAATGTGCACCGTAAAAACGTCTCAAAGGTCTTAAATAATTTCTCCACAACATACATTCTCAGTTTAACTACCATACATTGCCAGTAACTCCCTTTAAAGGGAGAGTTCGCGAAAAATGAAAGGAGGTATAGGCTTAATGCGAAAAATGATCGCTTATTTTTTTATAACTTATTATAACATCTTTTTGGTCATGCAAAGATTTTAATTTGTTAATGGTCAGTCATTAAAAATTTTGTCATTAGTCGCTTTAGAGCAAAAAATTGTTTTATTTATCCTGAAAAAAAATAGATATTTGTTATGCTTGGTTCTTTTCTTCTATATGAATTTTGTACGAGTCTACTCAATCTAAAAACAGAATAGATATTTTCCAGAAATTTGGATACTGTGAATGTATTGTAATATTCAAGCTAAAAGAGAATACAAATGTAGAATTCTTTAAAATATCAGAACCTGATCCTATCTCGGAGAGGGAAAAAATATTCTATTTTCAATTTAGAATTTCCAATACATGGTTGTCACAACGGAACCAGATTGGGAAATTCACATTTCTTTTCTCAAAAACAGATAAACCGTTCACAGAATGTAAAAACTAGAAATTTTGAAGAATTGATAGTTTACTTTGTAAAAATTAAAATGTATCATTGAAAATGAACAAACCTTGCAAGTTGTTAATATATTTTTTTTTTTTTTGGGGGGGGGGGTATGTTTTAATAATATTAATAAAATTGTGAAATTTAGATTTCTCCATTTCAGCCTGTCATGCAACTTCTATTAAAATCTCCATCAGGTTGCAGCTACAAGGGATATACTTTGGGTTTAAGATTTTTAAGAGTAGTCGAGGATCCCAAGGTATGATCATAAGGTAAAATTAAGTCATGTGCATTGAATATAGTCAAGGCTGACTTATTAAAAAATTTTGCAAAAAAAGAAAGATTAGAGTTGCATGGAATTTTGGATATCGTGAACCCAACCAAGGGTTCTAAAACTTGTATATTATAGACTTATAGTACCGTTCATTACTCCCAAGCGGAGAAATAAAGCCAAACAATCTAAAACCCAAGTCCAAGAGGATAATGAACCCGTTGTGTGTTTGCCGCCTGAGTATTTAACCCTTATCTGATAGATCGTTAAAAGGTCGGAGCTAAGGGAAGATCGATGCTGGAGAAAGGAGTATAAGGGGACTTTTCTAGAGCCGAGGTAGAAAGCAGTTTCGTCGGCCATCTTATGCCCCAGAACTCGTCAGGAGAATAGAATAGGAGAAGTTCCACAGAATATGCATTCGCTACTATGGGCGAATGTTGTCTTGAAGAAAAGTTAATCGATCATGTCATCATCAGTTTGTATAATTAAACTGTAAATATAGTTTGTGTATATTGTGTAACCATGTTTGATTATTCCACTCAATCATGGTATTTTACTTTCAGTCCTTCAATCAAATCTATAATATAATGAAACAGATAGTAAAAATTCCGTACAGTCGTCTCTAAAGCCTCATTTTTTTATGTATAACCCTGTAGCTACATGCATTGTCATTTACGATTCAAAATACAGTTTTTAAAATATTTTTACATTTGTTGAAATAATAGGTTAAAGAGGTACTGTAAACTTCAACGGAACACTTGAAACCTGAATCTGATCAAAAATGGGGAAGAAAATGTCGTTTTTCTGACTGGAAAAGAGTTCAATTCTGATAATTTCTCCATTGTGAGAAACACAAGCAAGAAACAAATAAAAACATTGATTTCTAATTCATGCATGAGTCCCAAAAAGTTTTCAAAATTATAAATATTGATATCTAATTCATATACTTGATCAGACAAAGGGTACCCTTGTAAATCAGGCATTGTCATCTTTGCATGGAGAGACACTTAAAATTTCACTTTTAGCCCTTTAAAGACTTTAATTCATCAATAATTTCTAGCAAAATTTTAAGATAGTCCTTAAAGTCTGGGTAACCCTGTTGTAAAGAAATATCCTAGTGTAAGGAAGTGATTGGAAATCTTATTATGGTTCATTCCTGGATCCTGTTAGAATAGTTAGAGAACCTTAGAACTGTATAGTTAGATATAACAAGCAGGGGGACATATATACCACATTCTTTATATAGCGTAAGGGTCAGTAATTCTATATAGTAGAGCGGTCACCATCTGTATTTTCAAGTATCTAATATATATATATATAATCAAATATGTATGTATGCATAGTATATATATATATATATTCATGTTCAAAGAGTTTTGACAAAAGAGGATCGCCACAAGGCGTGAAACATTATGTTCAGTATAATTCTTTTTTTTTATAAATTGTGAACTGAAATACATATATACATATAAAATAATAATAAATACAGTTTGAACATACCTATATAAATTCCGTTTTACATGGTCAATAAATCTAAATGTGATAATCCTTAAATACGCAAAATTTGTAGTGCAACTAGACTAGCTATGTATTGTGATTAGTTTAACTATGATGATATATATCTGCGTAATATTGTAAATACGTATAAGAACTTAACATGTAACATATATAGCTTGTGTCCTTGTTGACATTGATAGCTGATAAGATTGTGCCCATTGGTTTGGCATTGATATATTACAAGCTTGTGTCCTTGTTGACATTGATAGCTGATGAAATTGTGCCCATTAGTTTGGCATTGATAGATTACAAGCTTGTGTCCTTGCTGATATTAACAGCTGATTAGATTGTGCCCATTGGTTTGGCATTGATATATTACAAGCTTGTGTCCGCGTTGACATTGATAGCTGACGAGATCGTTTCCGGTCTGATATTGATAGAAAAGTTAGATTGAGCTGTGCCTGGATTGATACAGTTCTGGACGAAGTTTTAAGAGTAGGGCATTTACTACATATATATGTATATAAAGTATACATATATAGATATATAAATATAATATTTTTAACTTTGTTCAGTTTAAATATACATTTTAGATTTTTAAATATACCTTTTTTTCCAAGACAAAATATATGATTCATATATAATTGGACTGTTTATTTGTTTGCGTCTAACGTAAAATGGCTGAACCGTTCATTTCCAATTTCATCCTGTCAACTAACTTGACCCAAGGAAAGACCGAGGCTAGTCGAAGTGAAAAAATTGCTCAAAATAATTTGTGCTGTTTGTAAATTTGTAAATTCCGTCAATAATAGCAGAATTTTCTGTGAACTGTTTTATGATGTAACGAGCAAGCATGACTTAACTTTTTTTGAAGATGGTTGATAAGCCTGGGGAACAAAATATTGAAGAACTTGAAGAAAACTTGAAAACTTTCCCGTTCTAATCCAAAACTAAGTGAATACTTAAAGATATCCCCAGTTTAAAAATTATAAGAAAACATAATGTATCTACTATTTATCATTATTCTTAATTAATCGATATAAAGCTATTTAGTGATTTTTAAATACTAATTTATGTTACAGTCAAGTTTTGAATATAATTTCTGGTGTACCGTTCCGTCTGTTTGCGTACTGTACATGCTTCTAACAAGTTTAAAGAGGGCCCGGTACTTGAAAGGAACTGGAGTTATAAAGAACTGTCGACTTAATTTTTTATTTCTATCAGGCTTTCACACAGCATGAATATACATAAAAATGGAATCAAAGGGAAGCAGATTCTCGTCATTTACTTGGAAACTTATAATTTGAAAAAGCTGGTTAGAAACCAACAAATTAGATAAAAAGTCGTCTTCATTGCGTTAATATAAACACAGACCACTCTAGGTCTACATAGTTCAACTACTTATTCCTATTAATTAAATCTGGTTAATACCTCATAGACATTTTAGTTTTTATTTACACAAGGTCTGTTTCCACGAGACCTCTTGAATACTCTAGAAGCCCCCGGGGGAGAAAACAAATCTAAAAATTCCCCATAGAGTGTTTAAATAAAACACCTACCTTTGAGATGTTTACAATCTAAGCGGTGAGGTCGCTTTAATCTTAATAAAAGAATTTCACTTTATTTCAATCTATACCTGTACCATGTTTTCACTTACTATCACAGAAAGAGACAAACAAACCTTTTTGTTTGTAAAAAAAAATTTTAATAAACGGATCCAAGTCTCTAGGATTTCTCTGAGCGAAAAAAATAGTTTTAATTACAAGATATATCTGCAGGGGCGTACGAGGGGGGGCTCTTTACATATTATATCTGCTTGCATTTCCCTTCCTCAGGCAATCTACATTCTACATTGCATTGCATTGCACTCATCCAAACTAAAAGATTAAGAAAATAAATAAAATATATTCTGATTCACAACCATACCCTTCAAAGCTTTGTCTGATCAAGTATTGCATTAAACATCCATGTTTCCCATTTTGAAAACAGAATATTTTTATTTGCGGTTTCTCGTGCATTTCTTGCTTTAGAAACGATGGAGAAAAGAAGGTTTCAAAGTACATCGGACATGCCACTCTATAAATGGAGGGTCACTTGAAAGTACGCAAGTATTCCATTTAAATATAATTACATTGTATAGAAAAAAATACTTTAAAATCTCACTTTTGCCCTTAACTAAAAAATATAGATAAGTTTTTAGAAACATTTCCATCAATATTTTTCATCCTTTGAAACTTGCACCACAGTATTAAGAGGGATTGTCTGATTTTGTGCCCCCCTCCCTTGGTAATATTGTGCCCCTCCCCCCTCTCTTAAGAAAATTACAAAAATAATATATCATAACGCGAGTAATATGGAAGTGTGTATTTGATCGAATAGTTTACATAGTAAAAAAAGTATCAATATTTTTTCAAAAAAGGGTTTTTAAGGGTGGGGCACAATGTTGCCAAGGGGGGCACAAAATGTCTCCCCCCCTACACAAATGATTTCGTACGCCCCAGTAATAGCTGTAACACCTATTCCGACCATTTTTAGAATAAATGTAATGTAATTTAAAATTCAGTGATGGTGATGGACCAAACCTCTGTAAAGTAAAAAAGTGGATGTTAGTTCCACATTTATTGAATTTATTGAATTTATTGTAATGTAATTTTCCATAGTTTCTTATAAGCAAGTAGATAAACAGAAGCCGAATTTAAAGATTTTGAGCCGCGGCTTAAATTAGAGACGCAGCTCAATTATGGTTAATATGGTTAAAATTGTATTAAATGTTACAAGTTTTAAGTCGGCGCTCAATTGAAACCGGTTTTTGGCGGATTTGAGACGCGGCTCAAATTCATTAAATTTGAACTCAGTTTAAATAAAGAAAAACATTAATATCTAACTCAAACACGAACAGACAAATATTTTAAGGATATCTTTGTATATCGGACATTTAACTTTGCATGAAGAATCCCTTGAATTACGTTTACAGTCCCTTTAAAGGGACAGACCGGTTACATAAGGTAGTTAAACTGAGTATGCAGTGTTGTGGACAAATTCGTTCGGATTCATTTAAGACATATAAAACTTTTTAAAGATCTGTAAATGCTGAGTGTAATCGCAAAGTCTACGTTCAAAATCGTATTTTTTGGTGGATACCTTTTCAGAATTGTTTTTTTAAATTAATAAATAACGACGACAAAAAATGTAAACAGAATTATACTTATAATTAGTTGTTTAGGAACAAGTTGAGAAAATTAAAATTAACTCTTATCATCAAAAGTAAGTAATCTTATCAATTATTAGTTTCTATAATCTATCTTTAATCACAAAGATTTTCTGCAGATTTTCTGGAATTTTTATTAAAAAGACGACATTTGAAGGATTTGAAGAAATCTGCGAACAAATTCATAGAAAATAAGAAATTCAATAAAATGATGAAAAAGGAAATAATTAATTCTAACTTCGATTTATTGACAAAGTTCATTTGAGAATATTTTAAGGATATCTTTGTATATCGGGCATTGAACTTTGCGTGCAGAGTCTCTTGAAATTACAGTTTACAGTCCCTTTAAGAACCATGATTATAAATTCTACGAATCTATTAATGCTTTTAAACTTTTCTCTACAGAAGCTGGAAGTTATTAAAGTCTGTAAATTAGACCAGAGGGGTTGATAGTTATTTATCTACCAGGCTACCAGCCTATATATCTAGAGGTAATCGCCAACAAAGTCCTAGGAAAAAATGTTTCCAGAAAAAAGTCCTAAAATTTCACACTAAAAAAGTCCTGTGGAAAAAAAATCCTTTTATTAAAAAGTCTCCGGAAATAAAGTCCTACCAATTCAAGACTTTATTTTCTAGGACTTTTTTTTCTGGCTCCAGTATGATTTTATACAAAAAAAGTCCTCGGAAAAAAAGTCCTCTAACAAGTGAAAATGCATTATTCAAAATGGAAAAAAATCCTTTTTTCTAGGTTTTTCTTTTCCTCGGATTTATTTTCCTGATATCTTATTTCCTAAGATTTTAGGAAAAGGTCCCAGGAATCCAAAACACAGGACTTTATTTCCAGTGACATTTTTTCCAAGGACTTGAGAAAATTCGGATATTTTTCTAAAGTTTTTATTTCCAGGTTTTTTTTCCAGGAACTTTTTCCCGGGACTTTCTTACATAGATTCATATCTAGACTGTACACAACTAGCTGTTTACTAAGAATTGACATAAAGATATTCTGGCTTAATCGTATAATATGCAGTACGCTTTGGGTGAAGTTTCTAGCAGCTATACAGTAATTAAGAATTAACGTAAATTAGTTCTCTATACACTTGTCAGCCACAGTACAAAACCATCAGTTAGGTTCAGAAAAGGACCAACTAATTCATAAAATGTTTACTTACCTTCTTTAGTTTTTTGATAGTTTTAAATGAAAACTTCCCTGGGTAGTTTCCACCATAAACAATATTGTTTGGAGCTGCCGGATATAATTTCTATAGTTTTATATTCCTAACAGGTGTACTGTATATAGAGATGGGCATCATTTTGCAGTCCGTTTTCGCACATCCAGAGTTTTATTTTTACCTTAAAGGTGTCCCAACAGAATTTCAGATAGAAGAACCGGATTTTCTATAAATATTACGCAAATTTTCTTTGGCCTAAGATATTAACAGAAACGATTTTACAAAACAATTTTTCAAATCGTTTTGAAAAATTTATAACTTTGGCTAGAGTAAAACTGTTGTACAATGTTGAAAAAAGCAAAATTATCGAGCATATAATTTTGAAATAGGATTTAAATCTGTGTGAAGCCTAGTTAATGTCCAATAACGATGCACATGAGAGGGTGTATATACGTCAAGTTCTGAGAGAAAGTATGGAAAGGTTCTGTGCAGTCTTAGTAAAGATTTTTTTTATGGAGACGGGATTTAGGTTGTAAAGGGACTGAATGTGGTTTTTAACAGGAAAAAAAGCTGGATTGTGGTGCAAACTAAAACTTTATAATCCCCATATCTTTGCAACCTGATGGTGTTAACCGTTGATTATTTGACTCTGACTTTTTAACTTCCGAAATTCATAGTTAAAGTATTAAAGAGAGTGACGCATCTATGAGGAGAAAATGTTCATGGAGTTGCATTATTCAACTCAGATCATAAATAATTAAATTAAATTTAAAACTACTCGGTTAAGATATTTCAACCTTTAATTGTCGAATTCAATTCGATGCATTTGTATATAGTTGATTTTTCATAAATGAATAGTTTTAATTTTTAATTGAACTACGATCTGAGTCAGGCGCTAACACAAGGGGGGGGGGTAGTAGTCCTCTTGCCCCCCCTGGGCATCCCAGGCTGAAATGAAACATAAAAGTTTCCCCCTCCGGGTCTGGTGGACCGGATTGATTCTGCTCCACATATAATTACTCCCTGATAATCCGCTACATATATAATTACTCCCTGATAGTCCGCTCCACATATAATTGCTCCCTGATAGTCCGCTCCACATAAAATTACTCCCTGATAGTCCGATCCACATATAATTACTCCCTGATAATCCGCTCCATATATAATTACTCCCTGATAATCCGCTCCACATATAATTACTCCCTGATAATCCGCTCCACATATAATTACTCCCTGATAATCCGCTCCACATATAATTACTCCCTGATATCTAGTAATCTTGTACAGGTTTATCTACTAGCTACTCAGGTGTCAAGGTGTAATCTAATTTTCCAATTGTTTTATTTTTTCTCCGGACTAGTGTCTCAATCTTACTCTCATTACTCAATAAACTAATCTAAATAATCCTGAAAATAACAAACAAACTGGGAGTCGAATAGATTCCTAAGATTATTTGAGGTGGGGGTCGCAAAATTTATAAAAACAAATGATTTTCAAACTGTGAATGTATGGATTGTTAGGAAGTTAGGAACTATTTATAGATGTATTACCTTAACTAGATATAGATATATTTAGGAAGTTAGGAACTATATATGAATAAACCTAAATAGATATGAATATAGTTAAGAAGTTAGGAACTAACATCAGATGTATAGACCTAAACGAGATATATAGGATTGTTAGGAAGTTAGGAAGTTTATGTATAAATCTAAAGAGAATATAAACGGAAAGACAAAGAGAAAGTTAAGCATAATTAAAATAAAGTAATTGGAAATGTAATGGACGGGAAATTATTCAAGTAACACAAATTAAAGGATTATAACTATTCCATGGTGCCATACAAAAACAAATAGATATTTTAAAGGGAGAATATGCGAGAAAAAAAATTCACTTTTTGATTAGTATTTCTTTAGAATTTAGAAAACGACAATTTTTTAATTAGATTTAATCTCGGAAATTTTGTTCAAAATTATTTCTGCATAACGATTTTACATGTGAGTGGGATTGAACGTCAATTTCTATTTCGTTTCTATTTTTGAGCCTGTAAGTCCTGAATTGTTTGTATATTGAAGAGGAGAAACTCTAAAACTCACAAACTTTGTTATTTTAGTTTTTATGACTCCATGTCAACATATTACAAAGTGATATTTTTGGATTTTCCGTTAACCCATGATCAAGTTTCAACTTAGCTAATCAATTCTGCACAACTATCACGCTAAGCTAAAGTGAATTACAAGTAAGATTGAAATCTATATAATAAAGCTTTTTGCTGATATATAAATATGTTTGCTATAGCTGGCCAAACGTCTGGATCAAATTGGCAGAATTTTTTTGAGAGAAAGATTTTTTTCAAAATTCGTTTTTTTTATTTTTTTTATTTATATCTCCGCTTCTTAATAACTATAGAGAAAAACAAAAATGTTTTTAAATTTCTAATATGCAACCTGATATATTTGCTTTCCTTATAAAATCAAAGCTAGAGGAGCTACGAGGTCACAAAATTGTCCTGGTAATGTCGCATAAATTTGACCTTCTCCTTCTGTTTAGTTTACAGTGCGATAAGAACATTAAACTGTTAGAGGACCTTAATAAAGATAAATATAGGATATTAACTGCAGAGCAGAAAACAGCTCAGAAAAATAATGGTATTGTAAAATTACTAGAAAGGATGAAATCTCACAAAAAATTTTATAATCTGTAACTCTTTTTTTCTGAACATTTTAAAATTTACACTTTACAAATTTCTAGCAAAAGGAATTGAGTCTTTGTCACAAACTATGATTTTCTAATCTCTATATCTTTGCAACCCAATATCGTAGATCTAAGATATTTCAAACTATGAATTCAATTAGATGAAAAAATCTAAGTTTTAAATATCAAAGGTTTACACCATCATGCAGGTGGAAAAAGACTTGTTGACTCAATACCTTCCATCACTGAATAAAGCGGACAACAAGAATTAAAGAAAACCAGGAATTGGTGCTTACGGAATGTCCAAAAAAATATTTGTTTCCTCTCAAAAATTAGCTGAACAATAAACATGATCGAAGATGCATGACCAAAAAAAGAAAGAAAAGAAAATTGTAGAACAAAAATATAGAAATGTCATATAGTGTGTCACAAGAATAGGAGTATTCGCAGACGTGCGAGCACCATATAAAATTGCATCTACTATCATCTATTTTATTTTATTAAAAATATTCAACAATGAATTTTGTCTAACTTATTGTTTTTAGTTAGAAAAAAACGTTAAAAAAAAACAATTAAAGCAAAAGATTAAAATAAAATTCAATTCATGTGAAGGAAAGTCTTTAAATAATCCATATAATATATAAAAGTAACATTTAAATATGATTAAAATTTAAAAAATTAAAAAAGCAAAAAGTTTTCATGAATGAGTAGTAAACTTGTATTTTGAAGTGTGTGAGAGCCCCTTGGGGAATTATTTATCCCTGGAAAGAATTCCTGAGGGGGTATTTTGTCCAAACCTTCCCATTCACACGATCCACCACTTTTTCTACATTTTTAACAAAATATTTCTGTCTCTAATGGTTTATCCTTCACATATATTGAGAAATAATCTAAAATATTGAGAAATTTTTTCGTTTAGTTGAACTCAAAAACCTCACTGTAGTAGTAACGAATGATATAGATATTTTTAGCGTGTATTTTACATAATTATACTCATGCAAATGAACTGGACTCTAACTTTCTGTTCCCTATTTCTTTGAAAACAGATGGTCTGAACCCTTGATATTCTCAGATATCAGGTTGCAAAGATATAAGGATTGGAAAATTGGAGTTTGGAGAAAATTAATTGCAATATGCATATTGAAGGCAACATACTATGCATATTAAAGGCAATTACCATGCATATTAAAGGCAATCACCATGCATATTAAAGGCAATTACCATTTATATTAAAGGCAATTTCCAAACCTATTAAAGGCAATTACCATGCATATTAAAGGCAATCACCATGCATATTAAAGACAATTACCATGCATATTAAAGGCAATTACCATGCATATTAAAGACAATTACCATGCATATTAAAGGCAATTGACATTGACGGAATTAAAAAAACACATCAAAACTAAATATTTTCTAATTTATAACTTTGCGCAATCATTCGCAAACTTCATTTCGCGCAAAATTGCGCTATTTCGCTTTTGCGTTATTCTGTTTTGCGCAATTTCGCGGAACAAATTCTCAGTAAAAGGTTGAATAAAGGTGCAAACTGTATAAAGTACTTACTTATGAGATTGCACTTTTTTGCATATAATTGTAATGCTTAAAAAGGAAATGATTTCTTGACTAAAACTCTATTTTCAACCTGATGCAGGATGGCACACATCAAATGAAGATTTGCACGATCTCACATAAAAGTCTACCAGTATTTTGCCAAATTCTCATTTTAATCTTAAGATAGAAAAAGAAGCGTAGCATTTTTAAAATGCATATGTCCAGGCCTACAAAAGATCGAGTATCAGTGAGTTGTGACACTTCAAAGTTGAGGCTGTATAAAAATGTGATGATTAAGTTAGTGTTGTCTTTATCTCGGTGTGCATGGATATGATGTTTCAATCATATGCATACATGCAATTTCAAATTTCTAATTTCAGTTTGTTTTTTTTATTTTTTGTCTCTCAATTTGAATATTTTGTAACTAAAAAATAGCAGCAGAATTATAACTTATTTGTTTTTAAAATTTTGAATAAACCTTCAGTTGTTTGATTCTCTGCTAAAACTGACAATTTCGGTCAATTTTCAATAATATGTTTTGCGCAAAAATTACGCAAATTTTGCACAAAAGATATGGCCATTTCGTGAAAACCTTACCCTCTTTGTATAATGAGGGTCACTTGGAATCCCGCTTGCAATCCCATTAGTGTGTTGATCTCGACAAATTGTCCTATTCTTTTAAAAGAATACCCTGGTGCTCACAAAAAATTAATAAAAAACAATTTAATTTATGAAATTATAAAATGTAAAAAAAATTCTTTTATTTCTTCATCATTCTTTACTTCCAGACTGAAAATTGAAGGATAAAAACATATAAATGCGAAATATTGGAATCCATTTTCTTCTAAAGGTTTAGTTCTCTCCACAAGGGAGTAGGATATTTACTATATAAAGATTAACCATTATTATAGGTATATATAATACAACAAAATACCTACATTAACACGTCCAAACATTTTACACAATGACATTTTTAAAATCAAAATAAAATATATGTTTATTTAAAATGGTGTTAGAATATCAGTAATGGCATATAAAGTGATTATTTATAATAATTTTATTAAAAAGTGAGCAAAACAAAAAGCCTTTCTTTGGTCAACAGATAACATTTGATAATTTCAATTAAATGAAAATTAGCTCTGATTTAAAATTAAATTCTTAAAATGTTTTGGTTCAGTGTTAATGTAAGGTTATTAATTGCTTAACGTTTGTTCTTGACAAGATATTAAAAAATGGAATTTTTTTTAGATTTCAAAATGTAGTGCAGCGAGATTGTTTTTAATATTCTGATTTTGAACTATAACTTTCAAGGAAGTACTAATCAAAAATTAGAACTGGTTCCTGGTAGCTATACACTAAATTAGAACTGGTTCCTGGTAGCTATACACTAAATCAGAACTGGTTCCTGGTAGCTATACACTAAATTAGAACTGGTTCCTGGTAGCTATACACTAAATTAGAACTGGTTCCTGGTAGCTATACACTAAATTAGAACTGGTTCCTGGTAGCTATACACTAAATTACTACGATATAGCATATACGAAAAAATTGCTAATTACAATAAAATAGCGAAATAGAATGTGCTGATTTTAACTTGGCTGTTCATCCGGTTAACAACGGAAAAATCACTGGCAAGTTAATTTCAAGTCAAGTCATAGAAATAAATACAATGTAATTATTAACATTCTTTAAGAAGCAAAACATGTATTTAATTAGTCTAATTAATTATAAGTAGTTTTGCAAATGAAAATGTAGAAATATTTAGCTGAAATTTTGTGATTAACATAGCTTTTATAATACCGAATGGTAATTATTTATATAATTCTTGATAGGATATGATGTAGGATTTTTTAATTGGTAACTCTACTTTCAGATTTAACCCTTGACATGATATGATTGAGATTGTTAGTATAAAACGCATACAATAGGGTTTATATAATGATCTAAAATCAATTTTAAAGTAATATCCGATTAAGGAGATCACTATAAATTAGAACTTTTGTATTTTTAATCAGCTGATTTTTAACAAGACCAAGTTTACAGTCTCAATGTTATACGGAGAATGGATTTGAATATTTGTCACAAACTCTGATTTTCTAATCCTTATTTCTTTGCAACTCATTGCCGTAAACTTTAGATATGTCTAACTATGAAATCTGTTAGATAAAATCATATAGTTTGAAATATCAAATGTATACATTATTAGATTGCAAAGATTAAGGATCAGAAAATCAGAGTTTGTGACAAAT
Source organism: Eurytemora carolleeae (assembly GCF_000591075.1). NCBI lineage: Eukaryota > Metazoa > Arthropoda > Copepoda > Calanoida > Temoridae > Eurytemora > Eurytemora carolleeae. Next base: position 43,522 of record NW_019396357.1, on the reverse strand, counting down.
GCTCAATTCTTTTATCTTAGGGTTTTGGAATTGCTCCCAGGGTTTTGGAGTGCTCCGAGGATTTTGGAGTTGCTCCCAGGGTTTTAGAGTTGCTCCCAGGGTTTTAGAGTTGCTCCCAAGGGTTTGGAGTAAGATGTGAAAATTTATCCGACCTTTTATAAAAAGTACTACCCCTTTATTACTGTCTTGGTTCAGATATTTGCAGGAAAATAAATCACAAATTTGAGTCCTGTGGCGATCATAGTTTTGATTAGTCAAACTGACGACATTCGTTTTAGCTCATCATTACAGATTATTTGTATTGTAAAAAAATATAGTTTTTAGCTAGATGCATAAAGGTTTCATTTGAGCTGGCCTAATGCCTCTCAACATATTTTTAAGTTATCTTATTTCCAAGTTTTCAGGAAAAAGAGAAAAATTTGGGCCTTAAAAAATCTTTAATTGTTTGTTGCTATTTAAAAATGCTTTTTTACTCAAAAGTCACCAAATTAAAATGGTTTTATATTAAATTTAAATCCTTCTATGGCTCGCACTATACCAAGATTTATCCAATTATTGAGATATCTGAGGAAAACTAATAAAAAAACATAGTCTTTTGATTTTACTCTGAAAAACAGTTCATTTAAAGCAGATTTTGGATTAAAAATAATCCTGTCTTCGGCTTTCTTCAACACAATTTGTTAAATAAAACTGGTCTAAGTGTAAGTAATGATATGAATATATGCACTGTATAATAAATACATTCACACCCCTCCCCCCTCAAACCCTTTCTCACAGAGAGGGGAAAATTCCCCGGGGACTATGTCGAATGATACTTCTCCCGTAATGTGAGTCTGCAACAATTTTCATGATCATGTTCTAGTTTTATATCTAATTTTCATGTTCATGTTCTAGTTTTATATCTAATTTTCATGTTCATGTTCTAGTTTTATATCTAATTAAAATTTAACTGGATGTTTAAGGGAGTGTTCGCAAAAATTAAAAGTGGTATATATAGGCTTACGACGAAAAATATGCGCTTTTGATCGCTCTAATCTTACTTCTATCTGTTGCGTCTATAAGGAGAAAATTGTTAAAAACGACTTATACTGAAGAACTTAGCGTCTGTGTAAACTATACTGTATGTCAACTAATGTATGTAAACTACTGTATATTAATTATACAGTATGTAACTGTATGCAAACTACAAAAAAAGTTTACTTAATGCTCATTGAAACTTTTCAATATTTAAGCAGTAATTACCATATAAGAATTCCATTGTATGATGTAGGATGTAGGATGAGAGTGAGACTGTAAAGACGACCCAAAATTCTAAAAATATGACGATTTGAAGCTTGATTCATGGTTTCCGCATTCAATTGATTGTTCTGAATTCAAATTTTTAAGCACTGAAATAAACTATTTTGGCCTACAATGTATACCCTAAATACAAGAAAACGGACTGAACAAATTCCGTAAAATTGCCTCTGAAGTCTCATCCTTTGTGGGTAACCCTGTATTTCCAACGTAGATTAAATTTCTGTACCAATCCCTATATATTATGCATAAGAAGGTAAGTAAGATTACAATAGAACTGTCGGATCAAATTATATAGTTTTGTAATCAAGATGACCTCCTGGGACCCAAACCTCATTTGTTATATTCTATTCTCATCGGATTAAGTCAAAGTATTAATTTGATTTCATTAATGAAGATACAATTTTTAGTTATTTACAACTTCCCATAGTTAAAACACTACCTACCGAATCTACAGAACTGGAATAAACGACGACATTTTAAAAGTCTGAAGAAAATCTGGTAAAGGAATTGAGTCTTTGTTACAAACTATGATGATCTTATTTCCATATCTTTAAAACTTATTTTATAGACCTAAAATATTTTAAACAATGTATTCTGACTGATCAAATAATCTATTCATACAAATTAAAAAAAAATAATTAACATAATCTGTCTATAGCTAAAAAAGGATTAAGCATTGTGAACTAGCCAGGAGGGTAAGGTCAAATATACCCGATATAAGAGGTATGACGTTGTAACCTCGTAGCTCCACTTGTTTTGATTGTACACAAAAGTATGAGGAAAGCTAATTTATTTGAAAATTTAAAACATTTTTTTGGTCTTTTCACTTAGAAACAAAAGGAAATAAGATTAAAAACCAATAAGATTTTAATCTATAACTTGTAATTTAATTTTGTTTGACGTGAAGTCAAGATAGAGTCAGCCTGCTTTTAAAAAGTTCCATCAAGTTTTTTTAAAAATCTAATTCGATTGTCTACATTAACTTTACATAAGCAAACTTTACAATAGATTTGTTAATGTAAAAATAATTGTCTACTCTATAAAGTCCTTTTGAACTGCATGAGAATGTAGATAATGTATGTACATCACACTGCATACAATAAGTTTTATATTATTATGAGAGTGTAGATAATGTACATTATACTGCATNTACAGACAATAAGACAATGGATACTAACAATAAGCATTAAACCAGTATAGAATGAATATACAAGAAGATAATTCTAGTTGTAACAAGATTCCTTCAAACAATCCTCTAAACTTACTTCATAGTCTCATACAATACTTGGAGAAGCAAGATAGGATTTAAAGGGACTGTCCACGTAATTTAAATGACAGCCCCCCCCCCTTATTTAAAAGTTGACTGTCTAATTCACAATGGTACCCTTTAAACCTTTGTCTGATCATTGACGGGGGAGAAGTCTGAAATTATACGTCTACAATCTCTTTAAGCATTCAAGTTTGATTACATTGAGGAGTAAGGATGCACTATGATTTCTAGGTATGGATAAGGAAATCATACATCCTAAAGGAACAAGCATGACTATAACAAACTCTAATTTTATAATTCCTATATCTTTGACACCTGACATCTGATATCTGATTTTAAGCTCTAATAGTTTGATTTAGCAGAATTAATAGTATTGGATACTAAAGGCGTCCGGCATCAGGTTCCAAAGATGAAGGTATTTGAGGAGATTAATTAGTTCCAGTAAATCTTATTTTAAGGTAGAATTTTAAAGTTAGAAATTAGAATGCATGGAAGTTAGATTTGGAAATTATAAAATTTGAAAAGTATGAAGTTTGAAAGAATATTTTGTTGGTTGGTTTTGAAAAGATTTAATCTATAGTTTTTAAAGTTTACAAATATTTTCTATATTGATCAGATTTGAAGCAAACTAAACTGGATTTAAAACTTTTGAAATCTATTAAATTAATCCTTTGTCTTTCTTTAATTTCTCTTTGAAACTACCCGTGTTTATAGTTTAAATGCTAAGATGTTCATTTCGCAAGCTAAGGTCTCAAGACATATAAAAATTCTTTGTTTTAAGAAAATCAAAGCTTTTATCTAAATAATCTGGATTAGCTTAAAAAAAATGGGGTTAAAACATTATAATGTGCTTTTAAATAGACAAAAAAAATATAGTATATGTGCGGGTATAGAAATATCTATGTGCACCAAAATGATAATGTTCAAATGGGGGGGCATGTCTTTTTTGTGATAACCTAAAAAAGATAAATAGGAGGGTCCTCAACATTTGAGTCTATCTCTAAATTATAATAAGGCATGCTGTATCCAAGTTTCAAAGTCATAGGTCAACTCATTATTTGCCAACCATAGATCATCTAAAGCTCAACCATAGATCATCTAAAGATCAACCATAGATCAGATAAAAGTTCAACCATAGATAAGTTAAAGATCAACCATAGATCAGCTAAAGATCAACCAGAGATCAGCTAAAGATCAACCATAGATCAGGTAAAAGATCAACCATAGATAAGCTTAAGATCAACCATAGACAAGTTAAACATTAACATTAAATCAGTTAAAGATCAACCGTAAATCAGTTAAAGATCAACCATAGATAAGCTTAAGATTAACCATAAATTAGATAAAGATGAACCATAGATAAGTTAAAGATAAACATTAAATCAGTTAAAGATCAACCATTGATCAGGTAAAAGATCACCCATAGATAAGCTAAAGATCAACCATAGATAAGTTAAAAATAAACATTAAATCAGTTAAAGATCAACCATATATCAGATAAAGATCAACCATAATCAGAATATTGTCAGAATTAGACACTGCTTCCAACTGGAAAAACGACGAAATCCTCAACATGTTTCATTAATATCTTCGCTTTTAAACTAAAAATCGATTTGTTCAAATTTTGATTTCTGTGTAACAGGGACAGGCGGACAAATACAATAAAGAAAATTGTGTGAAAATTGTGCTTTTGAGATGTAAAAACGATTAAATTGTGGCTCAAAATAAGGTTGAATGAATAGCGTTATGAATCGGTCATGCATTTCTACAAATGGGGATTCACTTAAATTAAGACGAAATTGACAGTCCCTTCCAACAACAAAAGCAATACACAATTGAAATCAGCTAAAGATCAACATTGAATCAGCTAAAGATGAACCATAGATAAGCTAAAGATAAACCATAAATCAGCTGAAGATCAACAATGTATCATATAGAGATCAACCCTAGATATGCTAATTATCAATATTGATTCTGCTTTAGATCAACCATAGATCAGATAAAGATTAGTCAAACATAAGATAACGATCAACCATATAGATCAGCTAAAGATCAACCATAGATCAGCTAAAGATCAACCAGAGATCAGCTAATGATCAACCATAGAATAGCTAAAGATCAACCAAAGATCCGCTAAAGATCAACCATATATCAGTTAAAGATCAACCAGAGATCAGCTAAAGTTCAACTATATATAAGCTAAAGATCAACTATATATCAGTTAAAGATCAACCACATATCAGTTAAAGATCAACCAGAGATCAGATAAAGATGAACCATATACCAGTTAAAGATAAATCATATATCAGTTAAAGATCAACCAGAGATCAGCTGAAGTTCAACCATATATCAGTTAAAGATCAACCAGAGATCAGCTAAAATATTTCAACTATATATCAGCTAAAGATCAACCCCTGTATATATAATGTTCTAATAGTTAAATTAAGTTCTCCTTTTGAGATTGATGACTTAACTAACTTAACTCTTAAATAATTTGTTCAAGTTAAGATAAATATTTAATTTTGTTTGAACTAATTAGTGAAATGAAAACAGTTGCTAAGGGAATTATGAAAACAAAATGAAAGAATAATTTTTAAACTGAAAAGTTTTCCTGCTCTATTGTTCTCTTGTTCTCTTAATATTTTTTCTCTTGTTCCCATATTCTCCTGTTTTCTGGTTCTCTTGTTCTCCTGTTCTTTTCTTCTTTAGTTCTCTTGTTCTCATGATCTCTTTTTCTTTTTGTTCTCTTGTTCTATTATTATCTAGTTCTATTGTTTACCTGTTCTCTTGTTCTCCTATCTCCTTGTTCTCTTGTTCTCCTTTTTCCATCTTCTCCTGTTTTCTTGTTCTTTTGTTTTCTTGTGCATATGTTCTCTTGTTCTTATTTTCTCCGGTTTTCTTGTTCTCTTGTTCTTATGTTCTCCGGTTTTCTTGTTCTCTTGTTTTTTTGTTCTTATGTACTCTTGTTAACCTGTTCTCTTGTTCTTTTGTTCTCTTGTTCACATTTTCTCCTGTTTTCTTGTTCTCTTGTTTTCTTGTTCTTTTGTTTTCTTGCTCTTTTGTTTTCTTGTTCTTATGTTCTCTTGTTTTCTTTTTCCAATGTTCTCTTCTTCAATTTTCCTACACATTTTCCGGTTTTCCACTTTTTTTGTTCTATCAATGCAAAAAGTGACATTATATTTTTATTATTTGTTTTTATTCTATTTTCTTTCAACCCCCCCCCCCCATATATAGAGTTCCAGTAATATTTCTACTTATAAAACAGTTTGTATGTTTGGTTTCTATAGTTTGCCAAACCAATTAGTTGTTTGTTTACATTATTCATCAATGTTGGTGTTTTCTCATCTCCGTAAACATGAACATTGAACACGCATCAATATGAACACAAACATTGAACACACATCAATATGATTATGAACATTGAAAACGCATCAATATGAACATGTACATTGAACACGCATCAATATGATTATGAACATAGAACACACATCAATATGAACATGAACATTAAACACGCATCAATATGATTAAGAACATAGAACACGCATCAATATGAACATGAACATAGAATTAGTCGAAAACAAATATAAAATATGAAAGTAAACACGATTAAATAAACATGAATATCATTATTAAATAATTGAAAATGCAAAATAAAGATGAACATAATTACGAAATTAATCAAGATGAACGATGGGCATGAATTTAAAGAAACTGTTCACTTATTTGGGTAATTAAAACCAATCAGAACGCTCCATTCACAGTCACGTGATCAAAGTTAATCTAATAGAAGCCTTCCTATTGGTCGCCATCCTTGTCATGAAAGACATCACTACTCACGTCGTCTTTATAGTCTCATCCTTTGTGGGTAACCCTTTATGAATATTAATTGAGGACGTAGTATAGTTTGAAATATTTACATTCATATAAATCGACCGCATTTCCAGTAAACGTTAAACATCTTTTTATCCCAAAAAATAGCACAACCAATGTTGTAAAATGATATCCAGTAATTTTAGAATCTTGTGTTTGTGTCTGTTTCTCAAATGTTTGTGTGTCTTTGTAAAAGAAAAAGAAAAAAGATTGAGAAGAAGATTTCCCTTGGGTCGGTATTTGCATTATCAGTTTTCATTTTCTATCAAATTACATCTTTAATATATAAATAATATTCAATTTTCTGCAAATATCTTTTCCTTATTAAAAATTCAAAAAGAAATTGAGTCTTTGACACAAACCCACAATTTCTAATTCCTGTTTCTTATCAACCAGACTTAAAATTTAAATTAATTGATCTACCGTTTGGGTTGGAAAGATATGAGCATTAGAAAATCTGTTTTTATTTCATATTTGTACTTTCTTCTCTTAAAGGGAGACGTCATGTCAGCTGACCATGTAATTGTAGAGTAACATGTCGGATTCACAAAGGGATCCTTTAAACCTTTTTCTGCTCGAGGCAGAATGAGATTCCCTTATTTGTTTCGCATAAAGTTATAGATAACAATTTTTGTATAATTAAAAAAAATACATGAAAGTGTACATCTAGCTTTCAGAGCAGCATCAACTGGCCCTGGCTCGGCGCTTCTAAAAAGTATTCAGAGTTACAGGGTGAGAGAAAAAAAATATAGAAACTATCCCCCCCGTATACACCCCTGCACGCAAATTGAAAAGAAAAAAAAACGGAACTACAAGAAACATTGAAGGCCTGCATTAATCTTTTAACGCTGTACTAACCTAGAGAATACAGATTTTTCACTTAGCTGGATCCATATTTTGCTACTGGCAAGCTTTAAATATTCATTAATAGCAAGTATAGCAAGTATCAGAACTTGTTGAAACGACGAAAACTCTTTCGATTTCTTTCAGTCTTGAAAGAGTTAGGTTTGAAGCTGTAAAAGTATGCAAAATATATAATGATTTAAACATGCAATAGTGGCTTTAAAAGTAATAATCAGATTCCAAGACTCTAGCTATAGATTTGCATCGAAAACTTAGAATTTAAAGCAAAAAAAGATTTTTGAATATAAATTAGCATATCCTTTCAGTGTTAAAGATTGATTTTATGCACTTTTATAATCGACATTAATATATTTGATTTTAATTAGATTTTTTGTTATCATTTCAGCTGTTTAAAAAATTAATGGATACAAACCAATCATATGTAAATAGATGTTTGAACTCTTGCTTTAAGACCTTGTATTTGAGCCTTATTTTACGAGGCTTCAACGGCGTTTAATGTCTATCTCCGATTTTGACTTTTAATGTTGCTTTTTATCCGATTTTTTTCGTGGATTTCGAAAATAAAAAAATGTTATGGCAAAATTGTTCAATTCTAACAATCCATATCGGATCATATAAAGTCCTACAAAAAAAAATGGGCCCGATCGGTTCATCTGTTTTAACGTTTATCAGTTACAAACAAACAAAAAAAGACCCAAACAGACAAACAAACATGCAAAGAATATATATATAGATAATACACGGATAAAGCGATCAACCACCCCCCCCCTTCCGAAAATTCTACATACTCAAGAATTGAATGCAAAGAAAAATTTGCCTCTGCATGAGTGCAAGCGTCTCAAATTCCTAGTGTTTTCAGAGTTTTTAAGTGAGAACATGTCTATTTTCTTACAACTGGACACTAACGAGGATATAACTACAAAATATTCAAACATTTGCATTTAATCTCAAACAATTCGCAAGTTCAGAAAATGTCAAGGAAAAATGAAGATTAAAAGAAGATAAAGCTCCCATCAGAACTAGAAAAATAGTTGCGACGAGATGATTTATTCTGTATCAAAGCAAAAGTAATAAGTATCCAAAAAAACTAACTTTGCAAAATCATAAGTTTAGTATGAAGCCAAAAAGGCGGAATAAATGAAGAAAGGAAAGCCGTAGACTGGTCAAACTAACAGTTCGTTGTGTTTTTAGTTTAGAAAATATTGTTACATGTGAGACACTTCAAATATGAAACAGAAAATACAAAAAAAAAGAATTCCGTCATTGCTTTGATTAAACAATAACAAGAAATAGACAAAAACTTGAGGGAGATATGTAGAAAATGTTATCTGAACGAAATAAAATCAGTACTATTGGAGAAAATTAGAAAATGCGGGAGAAAAGAAATAAGATAGATAAACCCTGAACTTTGAACAAGTAATGGGAAAAACTGTCAAAACTAAAAAAGTTTCAATTCAGAAGAAATAAAGAATTCCATGGAAGAGATTTTAAGAATCAGATAAACTAAAAGTTAAGAAAAAAGACAAAGCTATTCTCTGAATTTGTGGTAAAAAAACAAAACGCTCAGTTAGTAGCACTTAGAGATGAAACAAGAATACTTAGCAGATTACGGTAAACAAAACTGATTAACAAGAATTTAAGGAGAAACAATTAGAAAAAAACTGATAAACACGATTTAAAGAAGGAACTGATAAGCACGAATTAAAGAAGGAACTGATAAGCAAGAATGAAAGAAGGAACTGATAAACAAGAATACCTTAGGAAGAAAATGATAAACAAGAGTTTAAAGTAGAAACCTTCAGAAGGAACTGATAAACAAGAGTTAAAGAAGGAACTGATAAACAAGATTTGAAGAAGAAACCTTCAGAAAGAACTGATATACAAGAATTTAAGAAGAAACTGATAAACAAGATTTAAAGAGGAAACCTTCAGAACGAACTGGAAAACAAGAATTAAAGAAGGAACTGACAAACAAGAATTAAAGAAGGAACAGATTAACAAGAATTAAAAAAGGAACTGATAAACAAAATTTACAGGAGAAACCTTCATAAGGAACTGATAAACAAGATCTAAAGAAGAAACTTTTAAAAGGAACTGATAAAGAAGTATCCTGAAGGGACGGAAATATCAAGTATCCTAAAGGGACGGATAAATCAAGTATCCTAAAGGGACGGAAAATTCAAGTATCCTATAGGGACGGATAAATCAAGTATCCTAAAGGGAGGGATAAATCAAGTATCCTAAAGGAACGGATAAATCAAGTATCCTAAAGGGACGGATTAATCAAGTATCCTAAAGGGACGGATAAATCAAGCATGCTAAAGGAACGGATAAATCAAGTATCCTAAAGGGACGGATAAATCAAGTATCCTAAAGGGACGGATAAATCAAGTATCCTAATAGGACGGAGAAAGCAAGGATTCCAGACGAAGAACGTATACGGAAAAAGGAGGAGAATGGAGAAAAAGGAAGATGTCCGGGTTCAATGGCAGGATGGAGTAGGAAATATTAGAATTCATACTGGAGAGGAGAAACAAACTAATACTTTGAAGATCAGGTAAATATTGATAGTTTTCAAATAACTTTATAAAATACTTGACTTGAATTTTAAGTGTCCCTCCATTCGCAACGGTACCCTTAATAAACTAAAACTGATTAAGAATGTTAATATAACGTTGCTTTTTTAGCTTGAAAACTGTTTAATTTTGTAACACTTCTCTATTGTTTCTAAAGTAAGAATTGCAAAAGTCACTTTTGAATATCTAACTCATACTTTTTCAGACAAATCTTTTAAGGATTCCTGTTTAAATAGGGCCATGCCACACTATAATGGAATTAAGGAAAAGAAAATAGTTCTAAAAAATGAAATAATAGACAAAAAAGAACAATGGAGACATCCAGGAAAAGATTTCGAATTCAACAAAACTACCATAAAGTTAAAACATTAAAAAGGTCCAAAGTATTAAAAAATGTTGAAATCTAAAATTCTCATGATCAAGGAACAGCATTTGTTTATATTCTTCATAATTTGTGGATCAGCCACATTCGTGGAATATTTGTAAAGTATTAGAAATCCTGCTGAAAGGATTTTCTTTAAACAAATTCTTTTAAATTTTCAATATTGTTAAAAATTGTCAAATTGACTGAAACGAAAGTATTTTTTCCAAAATGCTAAGGTCGACCCTATTATATTTCAAGACTTGGATTTTTCAAATATTTCTCAGTTCAATTCAGATCAACGGAAAAGATTTTTAGCTTTAATTATATTTTTATAAGTCTGGAAAATTACCTTTAGCTTGTTGCAATATTTATATTTTTTAAAGGAATCTTTAAATAAAGTGAGCTTAAAAAGCAATGTATGCTTTCACGTCTGAAAATAACGAAACAAAGTACATCCTGTCTGTATCGACATCTATTCAGTCATATTTTTATCTCATGTTCAAAATCTGTCATAAGTAAGGTAAAAGACCTCTATACAAAAAAGTACAAATACTATTTAGAAAAATCTTCATTTAACAGGGGTAAAAAAGTACAAAATACTATTTCTAAAAACCTCCAATTAACGAGGCCGGTAATAAAGTACAAAATACTATTAGAAAAATCTTCATTTAACAGGGGTAAAAAAGGGTTCCAAAGTTTAGTGTCAAGGACTTGAAGACTCATATAAACTGTGGAATAGGAAAACGACATTTAAGTAATCTTTTTATTTGTTATTTGGGAAAATTCCAAACATGAAATAAAAACTAAAAACCCCCGCCATCGATTGCAATGCACACTCTATTGGATTCCAGGAATTCCCCGAATTTCCGTAAAATTGAACAAATATTTTCAAATTAAATGTTGCTTCTAACTTAGTAAATTGACTTTATATAATCCTTTGTTCCGGGTTTATAGATTCCAGTATAACCAATATGTAGGATTAGATTCTAGGGTTTCTAGTGTAAAGGGTTGCCCACAAAAGAATAAGACTTCAGGGACGACTGTACGGAGTTCATTTAATTTTTTTTCATATTCACCGGTACAAGCAAATGTAAACTTCCTTCTGTTAAACTAGTATATCCTTCTCTTCTGAAATACAAGAACCTGAATATCCTTCTCTTCGGAAATATAAGAACCTGAATATCCTTCTCTTCTGAAATACAAGAACCTGATTATCCTTCTCTTCTGAAATATACGAACCTGAATATCCTTCTCTTCTGAAATATAAGAACCTGAATATTCTTCTCTTCTGAAATACAAGAACCTGAATATTCTTCTCTTCTGAAATACAAGAACCAGAATATCCTTCTCTTCTGAAATATAAGAACCTGAATATTCTTCTCTTCTGAAATACAAGAACCTGAATATCTTATATTCTGAAATACGAGAACCTGAATATCCTTCTCTTCTAAAATACGAGAACCTGAATATCATTCTCGTCTGAAATACAAGAACCTGAATATCATTTTCATCTGAAATACAAGAACCTGAATATTATTCTCATCTGAAATAAAAGAACCTGAATATCATTCTCTTCTGAAATACAAGAAACTGGATATCCTTCTCTTCTGAAATACAAGAACCTGAATATCCTTCTCTTCTAAAATATAAGAACCAGAATATCCTTCTCTTCTGAACATACGAACCTAAATATCCTTCTCTTCTGAAATACATGAACCTGAATATCCTTCTCTTCTAAAATACATGAACCTGAATATCCTTCTCTTATGAAATACAAGAACCTAAATATCCTTCTCTTCTGAAATACAAGAACCTAAATATCATTCTCTTCTGAAATACAAGAACCTAAATATCATTTTCTTCTGAAATACAAGCATGTTGAATTCTAATCCTTAAAGTTGAATATACCCCGAAACCAGGTGAAAGTAAAGTACTTTATCTTCTTTCCAGAACCTTGGGAAATCCAGGGTTCAGGAATGAATTTCATATTTTCTCAGAGAGTTTGATATTTATTATCATCCTTTAAAATCCTGAAATCTTCTATGTTGTAGGTTGGATGAGATTGACTGGGTCTGGCTCCTAGGTCTGGTTTGTATCACTGCAACTATAGTTCTCTCTCTCTGTATTCTCTCAAAGCTCAAAATTTCATCATTTACAAGGAAAACATTTAGTTTATTTATCACAGATTATTCCATGGAAAAAGGACTAAAGACTTAATATCGGTTTGTGGAGAAATGAGATATCCTTTTTTTAGCTAAATATAGATTATTTCAACTGTTAGCTGAATCATACATTACACTCTGTGCCATGGGGAATGGCTTACAATTACGAATCCAGCATACTTAAAAAAAAAAATTAGCAAAATTATCAAATATCCTTTTCATATCACATGTTTCTTTCTCTCATCTCTGCAATTTAACCAACTCATCCACGCTTCTTTCTCTCATCCCAATTTACCCAACTCATCTCAGTTTCTTTCTTTCATCCCAATTTACCCAACTCATCCGCATTTCTTTCTCTCATCCCAATTTACCCAGTTCATCTCAACTTCTTTCTCTCATCCCTGCAAATTATCCAACTCATCCACGTTTCTTTCTCTCATCCCAATTTACCCAATTCACCTCAACTTCTTTCTCTCATCCCTGAAAATTATCCAACTCATCCACGTTTCTTTCTCTCATCCCAATTTACCCAATTCATCCCAACTTCTTTCTCTCATCCCTGCAAATTATCCAACTCATCCCAGTTTCTCTCTCTCATCCCAATTTACCCAACTTCCCAGTTTCTCTCTCTCATCCTTGGAATTTACCCAACTCATCCACGTTTCTTTCTCTCATCCCAATTTGTCCAACTCATCCAGTTTCTGTCTCTCATTCCTGAAATTTACCCAGTTCATCCCAGTTTCTTTCTCTTTTCCCAATTAGCCCAACTCATCGACGCTTCTTTCTCTCATCCCAATTTACCAAACTCATACCAGTTTCTTTCTCTTATCCCAATTTACCAAACTCATCCCAAATTACCAAACTCATCCCAGTTTCTTTCTCCCATCCCAATTTATCCAACTCATACCAGTTTCTTTCTCTCCTCCCAATTTACCCAATTCATCCTAATTTTTTTCTCTTAGCCCTGCAATTTACCCAGTTACTTTCTCTCATCCCAATTTGTCAAACTCATCCCAATTTACCAAACTCATCCCAGTTTCTTTCTCCCATGCCAATTTACCCAACTCATCCCAGTTTCTTTCTCTCATCTCAATTTAACCAACTCATCCACGCTTCTTTCTCTCATTCCAATTTACCCAACTCATCCCGGTTTCTTTATCTCATCTCAATTTACCCAATTTATCCACGTTTCTTTCTCTCCTCCCAATTTACCAAATTCATCCTAATTTTTTTCTCTCATTCCTGCAATTTACCCAGTTACTTTTTCTCATCCCAATATATCCAACTCATCCTCGTTTCTTTCACTCCTCCCATTTTACCCAACTCATCCATGTTTCTTTCACATATTTTCAAATGAGTAACCTATTCCCAACTTATTTTTCTGATTCAGATTCTATTCACGATGACTTTTCCTGCCTTCTTCCCAACTTCTTCTATACTTATCTCAAAGTTAGCTTAATATTGTCCCGAAAAAGTTACTAATCTCTTACAACAAGTTCTAATTTTCTAATCTCTACATATCTTTTTAAACTAATGGTGTAAACTTTTGACATTTCAAACTTTGATTTTGTGATCTAACAAAATTAAAAGTTTTAAATATCAACAGGTTGGGAAGACATATGAGGATTGGAAAATTTTTGTAGTTAATTTTAACCCCTTTTACTCATATTAAAATGTTTCTTTTAACCATTGTATTTCCTAAAACTTGCCAAGTATTTGGTAGATTCTCTTGTGTAAGTTGCTGAAAAGTTATAAAATGAATTAGAACTATGAAACATTAAGATCAGCAGATCTTATCAAGACAAGATGTCAGCCTAAAACAAATTAAAAATTCTTCCCAGCTCTCTGGAGACAACAATGGATATTTCAGCTTTTATATTTTGTCGGAAACAGGGGGATCCAGTTAAAGGGAGACAATTAAAGAATAGTTTAAAGGAACTGTGCAATTTCAAGTGACCCTCCATGCACAGAAGGTAGTGTTTGGTTCACGACGGTACCCTTGAAATCTTTATCGGGTTTTAAATGCAGATAACATTTTAGTTATTCTAGCTTGAACAGTTTTTAATTCTGATAGTTCCTATACGTTAACCTGCAGTAGAAGTGCGCAAATCACCAAAATTAGAAATAATTTTTTTTTATTATTTTACATTTATATCTAATTCCTAGTTGATTAAAAAAGCTTTAAATAATCGGACATATTATCACCTTTGCATGGAGGGTAACTTGAAATCATGCATACAGTAAAGTAAAGGGGGTTTAGGATCAAACCTGAGAAATTCAGGCGTTGAACAGTACATATAAGACATCTATCTGATGTTTCTGTCTCGGAAAATGGATATAAAACTATGTCAAATTTATTTATGCATTTATGGATTTATGTATGTTTGTATGTATGCAATTTTTTATAAAAGTAGTAGGTTTTGTAAAACAGATCATATTCCTTAAATAGGCTAACAATCTGAAAACGATTTTATCCCACAGAAGCCTGATAATCTCAGGATTGCTCCTGTTAGAATTATTTAATTTTGTTTTACATTTTTAATAGATATAATTGATAATATTATTACATATGGTCCGTATTACGTCACCAAAACTTCGGGCTATGGAAGTGCAGATATACTGCGCTCTCATTGGCGGGAGTTCTTGAGACGTAATACGGACTCATAAAAAATATTATCAATTATATCCATTAAAAATGCAAAATAAAAATAGAAAAATTATAAAAGGAGCAAACCTGAGATTCTCAAGTTTCTGTGGGATTTAATCGTTTTCAGATTGTTGGCGTATTTGCTGAATATGACCTGTTTAAACCTACTACTTTTATACAAATTTTTAATATATATATATAGATTTTCGTATATTTTTGACACAGTTTTTTTTTATCAATTTCTCGAGACAGGAACATCAGTCTTAAAGGTATCGTTCAACGCCTGAGATATTGAGGTTTTATCCTTTCTCCCCCCCCCCCATTTCATTTTTCCTATACAGTCCCTTTGAGCCTGGTTTTTATTGTACAGAACATGTCTAATATTTGACCCGGCACGACCCAATAAGTATTGGTTCTGACAGCATAAAGAATCCTAGAATGAACGATTTGTATGATTTGTATGATTTGTATGATTTGTATGATTTGTACGATTTGTATGATTTGTATGATTTGTATGATTTGTATGATTTGTATGATTTGTATTTGGATCTGAATCGTCCATATTGAAGCTTTTCCACATATGCGTATATTGTAGTAGCGAATGTTTACTGGTGCAGAGATGTTCAGTTAAGAATCTAATTTCTGATTTTATTCCCCTTTATTCTTTTCCAAATACTGGATTTTCTGCACTACTTGAGTTATGTGTGGAGATTATTTACAAAATCCTTCCTCCCTGCATCCTTACACCTGCTGTAGTCAACAAACAAACTAAATTTTATATTTGAGGCGAGCAAAAACAAGAATGAAAAAATCTGGTAGAGAAACCACCAAACAAAAAACTGATATGGCCAAGGTTTGTTTATCGTTTATATAATTCTCTCAGCTGTCCAATAACTAAAGTTTCGAGAAATTTCAAATAATTTCTTGGTCTCCCCAGAGTAACATTTCTCTAGTGCAATGAAACAAATAGGATATATAAGAACTGAGAAAGTAAAACTTCTATAATTCAAGAAAAGGTTCAAAATGAGAAAACCAAAGTCAACCACTTAAAATAAGTATCTTTTCTAAAATCAATTATTTCTTTCACAATTTCTTTCTTAGGATCCAGTTGCCGAAACTATAGTTCATCTTGAAGACCTGGAGATAGAACCAAAACCTTCTCTGAATTCTAAAGAACCCGGAGCAACTCCAACCGGTTCTAGGAGAAAAGTTTCCCTGTGTTCTATAGGAATATGCTCTCAGGATCATGAAAGCAAATATTTCCGATGAATTTAATTTCTCAATTTAAATTTGAAGACATTTTCCATCTTGGTCTTATCATTCAACTTATTACTTTTAGGAGTAAGCAATATTTTCTCAAATACAGAAGCTCACATCGTGGGTTAAACGATTATTATACAGTGAAAACCAGGAAACTTTGGAAGAGAAAGACGATTTTGAGATTCAATTTATGACTTTAAATTGCTCAATGAACATGTGACATAGCAATTGTGCAGAATAAACAACCCTTTTTTAGTAAATGAGTGATTTAATTAGTCACAACTCACAAGTAAAACTTTTTGCTTTGTATAAACAACATTAATTAAGCTTTATAATTGATTTAACGTCGTTTTCCTATTCCGCAGTTTTCTGGTTCTCTTTGTATTATTGAAATATACCTTTCCATGTACAATACCGTATTCCCATCATGTTCTATTCAGCTATAGCTGATTTGGTGGGGTTTAGATATTTCCAGTTTGAGTAATGAATAATCTGTGAGCATAACTATAGATGAATGGTGTGTAGAAGGAGAAGCTGGAGAAGGAGCTCGAAGATTAAGTCAAGTTTCTCTAAACCTATCCTTGGTTCTTGAAGACGGAATATCTAAACCTTTATTCCTAACAAATAAGAAGCTAGAGTACAAAATGTGTATCGTGTAGTTGTTTCTAGAAAATATTAAAAATATATTCTTTGTTTAGAATCGCTTACACAGTTTTAAATCGAATTACACCGTCAATATGATTTGTGATAAATCAGCAATTTTTCAACAAGTAAAATTCTCCTTTGAATTTAGTAATATAAAGACAAGATTTCTATTTTCAATTTCTTCCTAAATTTAGATATTTGATACAATTAAAAAGAGGAAATATATTATTTTTTATACGTAGGGTAACCCGTAAAGGATGAGACGACTGACAGTCGTTAGGAATGTATCAGACGTTTTTTTCTTACAAGATTCCCTGGATGACGTGTTTATAACCTTGCCAAATTATTAAGTATACCATTGAAAGCCTAGATTCGGAAGACCATATAAAAGCAAAGTGTATAATTGTTGTTACAAACCGAATACTGTATACTAAAAGGTTACCAAACGTTCTAAGTTTAGAATTCAGAGAGAGAAACAAATAATATGTTTGGTTTGTGATTAGTAGTTTTATATTTT
Source organism: Eurytemora carolleeae (assembly GCF_000591075.1). Lineage (NCBI taxonomy): Eukaryota > Metazoa > Arthropoda > Copepoda > Calanoida > Temoridae > Eurytemora > Eurytemora carolleeae. Next base: position 26,045 of record NW_019396357.1, on the reverse strand, counting down.
AAAAGCTACACACACCCCTTCCCCCAAATGGTAAAAAATCTAGCTTTTGTTATCTTGCAAACCTGTTCAGACAAACCTTCAGACGAGCTCTTTTTGGTCTTTTTTCCTTGTTATCTTTTTTTTCAGTGGAATTTTATTTTCGACTAAAGTCTTATTTTCTATGGATTCTGTTTTCTATTCGTACTTTTCGAAACGAACTAAAGGACCTCTGAAAATTACGTTAAAAATTCCTGAGAAAAAAATCCATTGGAGCGTAATTAGATCTAATGTGAAAAGCTCTGAATTTTTGTTGGAAAAGGCAAATTTGAAAATTTCTTAATTCTGAAAAAAATATCTGATTTGACAAAAGGAAAGGGATTAATCAAAAAGATTCTATTTCTAGATCGATATTGTTTGATAACGAATTAATTTTTCATTGTTCAGATTTGATTTAATTTGGGGTTGTACACTGAACACTATACAGTACAATTTGAAAGATAATTCAACCAAAAAAGTCATCTGAAAATTGCGAAAATGAAGTCCTAAATTTAAGCACTAAAAAACTCCTGAGGAGAAAAGTCCTTAAAATAAAAAATCTCTGTAAATAAAGTCCGACTATTTCGAGACTTTATCTTTTAAAACTTGTTTTCTGACTCCAGTATGACTTTATACTAAAAAGTCCCTGGGAGAAAGTCCTCTTACGGTGGAAAATGTATGGGAACAAAGGATGTTTACATACCATGGAAAAAAGGGACTTGATATTAATATGAAGATAAGATAGAAGAAAAGTCCTTTTTATGAAATCGTCTAAAACCTCATTTTCCCCAGACTTAAGAATTTTTTTCTTTAGGACTTTAATTTCTGTTATCTTATTTCCTAAGACTCTGATGGCAGCCATCATGTTTTTAGAAAAAAAGTCCCAGGAATTTAAAACTTAGGACTTTATTTCCAGCGAAATTTGTCCTCGGACTTCAGCAAATTGGGACTTTATAACTAAAGCTTTATTTCTAGGTTTTCTTCCAGAAACTTTTTTTCATGTAACTTTCTTTCATAGATTCAATTTGAAAGGCCCAGAAAACGCATTTTTTAAATGCTATTTCTTTTAGCACACAAAAAACCCACAACTTTGTTACATAGCTGAAGTTTTAATTTTAATTGTTTGAAGTTCAAGCAATAAAAATAACCAATGACGTGAAATTCAGATGGCCAGTAAATACTAAATCCAAATCCTTCAAAAATAGACTAAATTCATAAATTTTGATGTTAAAAGAGTATTTCTTTAAAAATTGTAAAACTTAATCCCTGAAAGGATATTTTATGCAACAAGTGGTGGTTAGATGGCAGTAAAAAAATTATATATCATGTCGTGTCTGTGCGACTGAAGGCCTACTTAGCCCATCCCGTGAAAGTTGATTTGCAGTCTGTATATATATATCTAGTCTAAGGCAACTTCTTTGGTAAGGTTGTGTAATAGTTTAATCTTTTATATCTAAGCATCACGGTATGGAAAATATGATGAATTGCATGTCCCTTCTCATCAACCCAGTTCAATACAAGGATATTGGAGACAGGGATTTCAGTCAAATCAAACAGAAACATTGGATAAAATCTTTGCCACAAACTCTGATTTACTAATATCTTTATCTTTACAACCCAGTGTCGTAAACCTTAGATATTTCAAATTATGATTTCTGTTAGATTAAATAATTGAAGTTTGAAATATCAAAGGTGTACACTATCAGGTTGCAAAGATACAAGTGATTAGAAACTTTAAGTTTGTGTTGAAAACTCAGTTCCTTTGTATCTAAACGCTCTTTGTTTATGGCAAAGACGCAATTCCTATGATTCAATTTTTCAAAGGTTCCACGTGACCCTCAGAGTAACTGTAGGTGTAATTTAACGTAGCACTTGAATTTTAAGTGGCATGTTTGATTCACAACGTTAACCTTTAAGCTTTTATTTGTGAAAAAACAGGCTACAGCAAGACTTAATTCGTGAAAAATATTGAGTAAAGGAATTGAGTCTTTGTCACAAACTATGATTTTCTAATCTCTATATCTTTGTAATCCAATGCCGTAGACCTTAGATATTTCAAACTATGAATTCTGTTAGATGAAAAAATCCAAGTTTCAAATATCAAAGGTTTACACCATCAGGTGGAAAAAATATAGGTATTAGAAAATCGGAGTTTGTTACAAAGACTCAATTCGATCATTCTAACAATATTCTTCTACTCCTGAAATATCTGCCTCCATGCGTTAAGATTAGTTCACATTATGCTCTCCTCTATACAACTATAGTTAGGAAAGACTTTTTTCAATTATACAAGAGAATGATTTATTTATGAAAATCAAATATTTACCAAATATAATCAGATTTTAAGAGATACTTAGAAATGTTATCAAATATAATTCTACTTATCACTGTTAAACAGAAGGAGAGGGTGACATTACTGGTACTTCTTTGTGACTTCGTAGCTCCCATAGTTTTCAGATATATTTATCAGAAATCAATTCATCAGATATATATTTATCAGAAATCAATTCATCAGATATATATATTTATCAGAAATCAATTCATCATATATATATTTATCAGAAATCAATTCATCAGATATATATTTATCAGAAATCAATTCATCAGATATATATTTATCAGAAATAAATTCATCAGATATATATATATCAGAAATTTTGTGAACAAACATAAAATGTCGAAATCAAAAACAAACAAAAATTTTCCGGGACATGTTTAAAATTTCTAATATGTAACCGGATACCCTTGTTCTTCGGTCTAGTTCACAGTGGGGTTGGATACAATAAAATGCAAATAAATTGGCGGCAAAATATTTGAAGGTTTGCAAACAGCTCTTAACACTTTATTGCAAGTTGTTGGGAAAAGCAAACTTTTGCAAAATAGATTTGTTTCTTTTAAAAAGTTGTTTAACAGAAATTTTCCGAATATATACCGCCTCACTTTGTATCCGAATCATATATACCACCTCACTTTGTATCCGAATCATATATACCACCTCACTTTGTATCCGAATCATATATACCACCTCACTTTGTATCTGAATCATATATTCCGTCTCACTTTGTATCCGAATTATAATTATACCGCCTCATATTGTATCCAAATCATATAAACCCCTCCCTTTGTATCCGAATCATATATACTTCCTCACTTTGTATCTGAATCTTTTATACCGCCTCACTTTATATCCGAATCAAATAAACCACCTCACTTTGTATCCAAATCATATATACCGCCTCACTTTGTATCATCGAATCATATATACCGCCTCACTTTGTATCCGAATTATATATACCGCCTCACTTTGTATCCGAATCATATATACCGCCTCACTTTGTATCCAAATCATATATACGGCCTCACTTTGTATCCAAATCATATAAACCGACTCACTTTGTATCCGAATCGCGATTATATATATCACCTCACTTTGTATCCAAATCATATATACTTCCACACTATCCATTGCTGCTTAACATATCAAAGTATTAACCCTATTCCCGCTGGGGGGGGGTCAATTTGACCCCCCCCTGTAGTTTTTTTTACATAACTCAAAAAGTATTGGTCTGAGGCTGTTGAAATTTTCTGACTTTTCTTACATACCCAAAGCCCTCCCTTTAGGCCTAAAACCGGGCTTTAATACTAACTGCCTGAGTCCTCAGGCACACTGCCTGAATGACTGCTTTTGACTGTAGCAAACTAAATCTTTGTTTTGACCCACTTTCACTTGTCAGATTTTGATAAAATTTAGCTTTTTGGAAAGCCTATGACATAAGGAAACGGATTGCACAAGTTTTGCGAAAAAAAAATTGCAAATTTTTTGCAAACAACCTGTCTAAGGAAATTTGCACATTTTTAGTTTTTCTTGATTAAAAATCAGGTTATTTAAAATTTTGCAAAAATTTTTGCATATTTGAAATGGCATGGTCAAGGGCTTTTCAAAAATGTATAATTTGTCATTTTTTGGACAAATTTTTTTTTGCAAACATTTTTACTATAAAACTGGATTTTGCGATAAAAAATTCAATTTTCGCAAATTTGCAAATTTTTTTGCAGATTCTAAAAGTAGAGCACAAGAGCTTTCTAATGATGTATCATTTGTCATATTTGGACATAAAACATGGGATTTAGAGGGGGGGGTCAAATTGACCCCCCCCCAGCGTATCCTGGTTTTCAAGTACCCCAGCGGGGATAGGGTTAACAGGAACCCACATAGATTAATATGGAAATATGTGTAGATACAATGTACATTATAATGAAACATTTTTAGCTTAAGTTTTTAAGATAAAAATGGCAAAATTACTATTGATTTTTTCGTAAGAGTTTGCAACCTTTGAACCCCCATGACAACCAAGGAGTGCAATACAAAAATTTTCAAGGAAGGGCGCTTACATTTTTAAAACTTTATTAATCTAACCATAAAACCTATATCTAGTAAAATCGTAATTCCAATTTACAAGAATGAATAAAAATATGAAATCTTGATTCTGGATTTGAGTTTCCAATACTTGAAAACTTAATCTTCATCTTATGAGGGGGGAGAAGTCCAGGTTTCCTTTCAAAGATTGTGTGAAATAAGGAATCTAATGCATTACAGAGCGACGGTGAATAGAAATTTTCTTTTTTATATCAAAGAAGATTTCCAGATTATATATACAGTAGTGGTGAAACATTTTTATAAAACCAAAAAAGTATTCTTTCAGGAACTATAAGACATGTTTATAAAAGGTATTTTTCAAAAAATGTCAATGAAACAGAAACGTTTTGAAAACTCAAGTTTGAATCAGTTTGCAGAATTGTAGTATGTTAAAAATTTATGAAGTTTAGAGAAAGTAATTTTTTCCTCAAAAAAATCCAAGTTATACATAAAATACCTAAAATATTGTTATCTCCATAACTCGGTCAATTTTCAGAATATTTTTAATCTGAAAATTAATTTGAACTCAGATATTTAAACCGTGTTTAATGATTTCAAAATGTTAATTTTAATCTTTACCAGAATTTTTTATCACTTTTATTACTATTAAACTCCATTTGCAATGGCTATTTTTAATTTTCTTTAATTTCTCTAAAAAATACTTTTTGTAAACATGTCTTAAAATTCCTAAAAGCATGCTTTTTGGATATTAAAAATTATGCAAGCAAACTGTTTTTACATATCTAAGCATGTTCGTTAAATTTTATGAAACTTAGTTGATAAATTAGGGTATATTCGGGTATATTTGGTACTTTTTTAAGATATTGATAATTCTGTATCCTGTGTTATACAGTGTGTAAAGCATCTATGGTTTATTAGGCACACATTAGACTCTCAACCATATATATTCATTCATATCTTGTATTCAGCAGAACTTTTTCGTGTTTTTCATGTCATACATTCATATTCATACATACATACTTTTCATTTAATCCTTTACATTCATTCATTCATATCTTCTATTCATCAGAACTTATACTTTTTTGTCTTAGGTTCATACTTATACATACATTACTTTTCAACCAAATACACAATTTTAAACTTCCAGGCTTTGATAGTCAAAAGAGTAGCCCAAAAAGTATGAAATTGAAAATGCTACGATTGTACATTTAATGCATGGATATGGGTTTAAATGCTCGTTTGTTGTGAATAATGAATGATAAACTATCAACCACGAAACAATAATTTCTATTTAACTTTTCAGGCAAACTGAGTTATATATGAACGTTGAAAATTGTACAGGGCCATGAAATGAAGCGTACATGTACATGAGGCTGGGGGAGGAATAATCATGAATCTTGTACGCAGAGCACTTAGCTGTGTACATAAAGAAACACATGACGTAGGAACACAAACAGGTGTGCTCAGCATTATTTTATAGAATTCTTTATGTTGCAATTAAAGTTTTTAAACTCTTATACTCTGAGAGAGTAGGAACTGATGCAGCGGCAAATTGAACCCCAAAAATGTTTGTTATCCACTTCTTAATAAAGCCTTGGTTATTTGTTCCTCTTGGTCTGTTATTTATCCTTTTTCAATCACTCTCAGGGTATGTCCATCATTAAACATATTATCCCTGAAGGAAGAGAGGCTGCTCTCATTGTATGTCCATCACTAAACATATTATCCCTGAAGGAAGAGAGGCTGCTCTCATTGTATGTCAATCACTAAACATATCATCCCTGAGGGAGGGGTGGTTGCTCTCAGAGTATGTCAATCACTGAATATATCATTCCTGAGGGAGGGGTGACTGTTCTCAGAGTATGTCCATCACTAAACATATCATCCCTGAAGGAGGAGTGGTTGCTCTCAGAGTATGTCAATCACTGAATATATCATCCCTGAGGGAGGGGTGGTTGCTCTCAGAGTATGTCAAAAACTTAATATATCATCCCTGAGGGAAGGGTGGTTGCTCTCAGAGTATGTCAAACACTGAATATATCATCCCTGAGGGAGGGGTGGTTGCTCTCAGAGTATGTCAATCACTGAATATATCATCCCTGAGGGAGGGGAGGCTGCTCTTAGGGTATGTCAATCACTGAATATATCATCCCTGAGGGAGGGGAGGCTGCTCTTAGGGTATGTCAATCACTGAATATATCATCCCTTATGTTTTTATATGTTTGTTTTTTTATATGTTTTGTATATTGATATGTTTTGTATTTTAAAATGTTTTGTATATTAATCTGTTTTGTATTTGATATTTTTTGTATATTGATATGTTTTGTATATTGATATGTTTTGTATATTGATATGTTTTGTATTTTGATAGGTTTTGTATTTTGATAGGTTTTGTTTGAATATGTTTCGTTGGGATTTGTTTCGTAATGAAATGTTTTGTATGTGCTCCGTCTTTTATGTGTCCTTATTATATTAATCAAGTCAATCTGATATTTGTATCACTTTTTATTTCAGAATCTGTAAATTAAAGTTTACTTTAAGTTCCTCTGAGGTCTTGTGTTTCAAATTGTTTTATCATCTTAAATTGAAGGATGGTGTATTGTGTACAGTGTACAGTGAACAGTTTACTCACTATAATTGAAACCTGAAGAACAAACAATTAAACTGGATCCTTAGAGTTTGTAGATTACACCAACCATGTTTTTATTTATCTCAAGTATGGGGTCAGAAACCTTCAAACAGATTTTTAAAAATAGTTCATCGATTTAGCAGATTTAATTAATTTAGCAGATGTTAAAAAACCAGACCACAAAATAGACATTTTGGGAACTATCCGTAGGAAAAAAGTAGAAATAGATTAAAGGAGAGTTGTAAATAGAATAGAAAGACCAAAAGGAAATCAGATTTTGTCACAAATTCTGTTCTTGTTTATTCCTATATCTTTGCATCTTTGATATTTCAAGTAGAGGTTTGAAATATCTAAGGTTTTTTAAAGAAAGTTTTCGTTTGTGGCAAAAACTCAGTTTCTTTGAATTTAAAAATCTAGACGCTTTTCATCTTTGTTAGTTTTAGGTCTCGAAGTTTTTAATAAAATGTAAATTATGTGAAACTTCCAAGATCTTTAAATTTAAAATATGTTTCTAAAGCCTGGACTAAAATATTGGTTTAGGATCAAGATGGATAGATGAATCGACCCAAACAGACCTGAAATTCAATTCTCTTCACCTATTTAACTCTTTAAAGTTGAGAAGAGATGGTTCTAAAGATTTCATCTTAACGGAGACCAAATATGACGGATCCGTCAATACATCCACAATAGACTCAGGTTAAACTTGCGTTTTCATAAAATTGTCAAGATGTTATGTTATTTAAATTATGTAACCTCAGCGAAATTCTATATTTAAGATTTTGATTTCTAAATAACATTGCCCTGACTTCCTTTTATTAAGAAGTAAATGATTGATTTGTGTAGAATTAAAACCAGAAAAACAAATGTAAGGTCGTCTTCAGCATAAATTACCATTTATTGAGAACCAGAAACCGGATCATGTCGTCTTCTATTTCTATAATTATTGAATATTCAAGGATTTTGTATAATTCATTCATTCCACAGTTTTCTTGTTCTCATTGTACTTAACTAGTGATAACATTTTCATTGAAAAATAGTTTTGGGTATATGAATGAATATAAAAAAATATAAAATTTCTGAAATTGAGTTTTTGTCACAAACTCAAATTTTCTAATCCCTATATCTTAGAAACCTGATGGCAAATGCTTTTCAATTTTTAAACTTAGATTATTTGATCTAACAGAATTCATAGTTTTAGATATCAAAGGTCTACGATATTTTCTTGCAAAGATACAAAGTTCATAAAATCAGAGTTGGTGACAAAGACTGAAATAGTGAATACAAACCAGCTCAGAAAAATTCTGATTCGTGCATCAAAGTTTTTTTTTAACATATCCATATATAACATTTGCAACTTTAATTTTAAATTTTAATGTTCAAACTAAAAGCTTGTCTAGTATTTATTCTACGTTTAGTATTTCACAAAGGTTAAAAGTTAACCCCGGAGGGGAAAGTTTAAATTGGAAATTAGATTAAATTTGGCTGGTTTGCGACCCACCAGAATTTTAGAAAAGGTTAAATTTTATATTTTCCGTGAAAATATATTTGTTCAAGTCAAGTCAATTAGTTAATTTCCAAAATATATTTGTTCAAGTCAAGTCAATTAGTTAATTTCCAAAAACTTCCCAAAGCATGAAACATTTCGAAAATACAATAAAAATGTTTAAAGTTTTTTTGATCATTTTTCATTTTATTTATGCTTTTGTGAGCGCTTTTGATATCCAATATGGACATTTAAGGATCCATGCATGATCTATAATTATTGGTTATCCTGAAGGGTATATGAAAATGTAAATAAAGTAATCTGAAGGTCTGCATAAGATGAAGATGAATGCTAGTATTTAATACACAAAGTTCTCAGTTCTTATCACCATAACTCAATATTACTTATTCCATTACCTCAGGTTTTTTGCATCTTCTTCTTATTATTTTACCTTAATAAATTGTCATTGTGTTTTTGAAAGACTATACAGTGCCATAAACGATTTACAAAAAGCCAAGCACTGAAAAATATGAAATATGAACAATTTTGTGAATAGACTGACTTGCAGGTTAATAATACAGAAAATAAGTAACTCGGATGAGAAAATGGGGAGAATTGGGCCCGGACAAATAATTGTTGTGGTTTGTCATATTCAGTCTTCGTACGCATAAATATATTACCATAACCGTAATAGGGGGGCTTCTTTTATTTAATGATTTTACATGATGTAGAAGAAAAAATGAAAAATTAGACATTAAAGGAAAGTTTTATCCTTTTGATATTTTTTACCCAAAAATTCAGCAAGTATATTTCTTTAAAGATATTTGGCAATCCACACTATCTGACCTAAGAGGAGAAAAATTATATGAGGGAAAAATTAGACATCAAAAGGAATTTTTTTAAAACTTTTAATATTTTTTACCCAAAAATTCATCAAGTAAACCCCTTGATTTTTTGCCGCTCCACGTAAAAAACTTGAACATAAAAAGGGATGTTTTTATCCTTTTAGATACTTTAGATCCAAAGATTCAACAAATTAAACTAAAATTTGAGTTGAGGGAATTATTTCTAAACCAAGCAAAGTCTACGTATAAAAGAATAAGGTTCTTTAATATAAATAAAAAACTAATTAATATTTTTTCAAATAGGGGTTTTTATGGGGGGACAGAATTGTTATGCGCTAGTAATCTTGGTGTCTGATCCATCCGGTCTGGTCTCAAATTAATGATGTTATTCCAGATAGAAACATGATCAAATACCCGTGGAAAGCTACAAAAAAAATAATTTCACTCCATGATGCACAGATGACAATGTCCGATTCACAATGGTAGCATAGAAACTTTTTTTGTGAAAGGTATGGTCGTTCTTTTAGGTCTTAAAGGGTTTAATTCTAATAAATCATATAGGTTTTTTCTGCAGTAGAACAGTTTTTTTTAAAGAAACCACAAATGAAAATTGTAAAAAGGAATTGAGTTTTGTCACAAATTCTGATTTTTAAATCGCTATATCTTTGCAACTTGACGGTGTAAGCCTTTGATATTTCAAACTATTATTATTTGAACTAAAATAATTCATAGTTTGAAATATCTAAGGTCTCTAACATTAAAATGCAAGGATATAGGGATAAGAAAATCAGAATTTGTGACAAAACTCAATTCCTTTATACTAAATTCATACTTGAGCAGAAAAAGATTTGAATAGTACCTTTGTTAATCGGACATTTCCATCTTTCCATCCGTCACTTGAAATTACGTTTACAGTCCCGTTTACAGTCCCGTTTACAGTCCCGTTTACAGTCCCGTTTACAGTCCCGTTTACAGTCCCGTTTACAGTCCCTTAAAGTAAACTTTCAAAAACTTTACAATTAATTCTAAAATATTTTCTAGGTGTTGAAAGTTGGTGTACACAGTCCACACAAATAGAGGATAAACGGAACATATTTCTTGAGAATGAAGAAACGGAAAAAATAAAGGATCCTGACGAAGGATTAGAACTTGAAGTAGATAGTAAACAATATGAGCCACAAGATGGAGAACTGGATGGGTTAGATGACTGGGAAACTTCTTCAAACAAGAACCAGGTTTTAGAGTTAGGAGTTCTAGACAAGTTTCAACACAGTGGAAGCATCCAGGGAAAGGATTCATCATGGATACTGGAAAATGTTCCTGTTTATAGAGAAAATGTCCTTCTAGGTAAAAATATATTTGAAGAGACTCAATCTGCTACCAAAATACTCAAGAAGGTTCCACTTAAAACTGGAAGAGGTATAAAGGTGAAGGTTTCAGGCGTAAGAGAAATACCAGAGAAGATTCCAGGAGAAAGAGAGATACCGGAGAAGGTTTCAACAAAAACAAGAATATCTGAGAAGGCCCCAGATAGTAGAGAAATGCTGGAGAAGGGTCCAAGCGGTAGAGGAAACCCGGGAAAGGTTTCTACCGGCAATATATTAGTGGAGAAGCTTCCACCAGTTCTTAAGGAGATGGTTCCAGAAGATAAAATACTCTAGAAGGTTCCACCAGCAAGGAGTTTATTAAACAAGGTTTCAGAAAGAATTTACACTCAGGAAAGGGTTTCACCTGGTAGAGGTATATTGGAGACGGTTCCTTTTACTACAGAAATACGGGAGAAGGTTTCAAGCAATAAAGATCTATTGGAGAAAGTCTCTAAAGAACTAAATGAGAAGGTTCTATCTATTATTGATGTAGATGAGATGGTCCCAACAGGTAGAGAAATACACGAGAAGGGTCCTAATAATAAAATAAGACTGGAGAAGATTCCACCAATCTTTAAGGTAGGAGAGATGGTTTCTCTAGGTAAAGCTCAAGACAAGGTTTCCCCAGATTGTGGTATAAAATCTTCATTCAATCCTGAGATCTTTGAGTCCAAAGAACCCCTGATGAAGGTTCCATTAAACCTAAAAGGTGACAAAAAGAAATCTCTGCAGCAAGGAAATTCAGGCTGGGGAATTCTTAACAGGGTTTCACGACAGAGAAAAGCAAAGGTAAAAAAACGAAAAACAAATATTCAAAACCAAAAGTTTTTGGAGAGTTTAGCAATGACTTTCTTGGTTTCAGGAATCTTGGAATGATTTGAGAACTCAGCTGATTAAACAACAGGTTGACAAGGATGGGACAGTTTATGTTCAGGTTTGGAAAAAGCTTTAAAAATGATCCATTGAACCTAAAATAATTCAAAAAAAAACATGGGATTTAAGTATAACTTGAAAACCACCCAGAACCAATGTAAAAGCTTGATTTTAGTTTAATAAGTGATATAATTAGGATAAATTAAGTGGGAATAAAATTGAAAAAAAAAGAATTTCAAACACTTCAGCATTAGAAAGTTTATTGCTCACACAATATTTTCCCACTAGGATTCAAACAATATTCAAAACAATATTTCAAGTACATCTACTAGTGAGAGATTCGTGAAATCATATTTTTATATAATAATTAGTAAAAAAAGATAAGAAAATTTTGAAATGGAATCAAGTCTTTGCCACAAACTCTGATATCCTAATCCCTCTATCTTAGTAACCCAATGTCGTAGACCTTAAATATTATAAACAATGAATTCTGGTTGAAATATGAAGAAGAAGGGATTGGAAAAATTTAGTTTGTCGCAATAACTCAACTCTTTTGAGAAATTAGAAAAATGAAATGGATAGATTGTGGACACGTACCGGGTGTTTAACAAGTCTGTTTAAATAAGCTCAAGACCACAGCGTTCATGTAAAAATGCACAATGGGATAAAGAAAAGAAAATAGTTGTATTTCAATGATTTTTGAGACTACGTTCTAACCGTGATCACTCCCTGGAACATATTTCCATCTCATTTAATTGATGATCTCGAACTATACAGGTGTATATTTAGTTAATCCGCTCCGTGCTACCTTTATACAGGCTGTCAGGCAGTCCGGATCAACACTCCATCCTATATAATTGATCCATGGTTGAAATCCGGTCCGTGCTACCTATATACAGTCCGTCAGGCAGTCCGGGTCAACACTCCATCCTGTATAGTTGATCCATGGTTGAAATCCGGTCCGTGCTACCCATATACAGGCCGTCAGGCAGTCCGGGTCAACACTCCATCCTGTATAATTGATCCATGGTTGAAATCCGGTCCGTGCTACCTATATACAGGATGTCAGGCAGTCCGGGTCAACACTCGACATCCTGTATAGTTGATCCATGGTTGAAATCCGGTCCTTGCTACCTATATACAGGCCGTCAGGCAGTTCGGATCAACACTCCTTCCTGTATAGATGATCCATGGTTGAAATCCGGTCCGTGCTACCTATATACAGGCCGTCAGGCAGTCCGGGTCAACACTCCATTCTGTGTAGTTGATCCATGGTTGAAATCCGGTCCGTGCTACCTTTATACAGGCCGTCAGGCAGTTCGGGTCAACACTCCATCCTGTATAGTTGATCCATGGTTGAAATCGTTACTAAATCTCCATATTTTTCTAAACATGTATTATTGCTTCATTATTATCATTTTGTCTTATCTATTCCATCGTGATGGTAAATATGTTTTTCTTTTTTAGAATTTCATTTTTTCTATGTCAACCGAATCTATCTGCAACCTAACTTTTGCATTTGCAAAGATGTGTATACAAGATCAAATCTATTTTTCTTAGAAATATGCTATTTTGTGCAAAAGTTTATATTTCCAGGAGGCATGAAACGGTTTTCTTTTCCAGAAAAATAACCCAATTATTTTACCATTCTTCGTCCGGCAATTGTCCTGGCAATCATTTTATCTTTTTTTCGGTATTTTCTTTTTTCTATTTTCTCAGGGTGAAAAGTACACCGTACTCAGCTCACTGGGAGAGGGAGGATATGCTAAGGTGTACAGTGCATTTGGTCAGGATAAAAAGGTTGCATTAATAATGATTTTGTTTAATTAAAAATGAATTAAAAGTCCAATTAAGTCCAAAATACACAGGAAATCCCCAAATTACAATCAGCATTTTAAAAATCATTATTGAAAAATGTACTGCAAAATACACTGTAAATTGTGATGAACATAAAACGTACTGCAGGATAGATTACACCGATAAATTTTACTTTTTTTGTGAACAAAATTGTCCGTGAATTTTCAACCTTTCCGTTCGTTAACGGAACATTGCCTAAAATACTACCATCCAGGAAACTAGATTTTAGATCTTGATTCACAAAATTTCCGAAAATTTTCAGAATAAGCTCTTTGACGTAATTTTACTTTGACTTAAAAAAATTCCTGTCCTCTAGCGGTATATTTTCCATTATTTTTCAAAAACTTCCGTTTGTTAACGGAATTTCCCTCTAATTTTTAATAACTTCATTCTTTAACGGAAGTTTTTACATTAATTTTCAAAACTTTCCGTTCATCAACAAAAGTTTCCGTTCATCAACAAAACTTTCCGTTCATCAACAAAACTTTCCTTTTCTTTAACAAAAGCTTCCGTTAATTTTCAAAAACGGCCGTTACTTCACGGAATTTTCGGATAATTTTCAAAATCTTTCGCTCCTTTCGGTATTTTCTGTTAATTTTCACAAACTTCCGTTTCTTAGCAAAACTTTCAGTTGATTTTTAAAAACGTCCGTACGTCAACGGAGTCTTTTTCTTAACTTTCAAAAAGTTCTATCCGTTAACAGGCCATTTCCATCCCTTTTGTAGTATGCACACTGTTCAGGTTATTGCTCTGAAGGTTTGTAACCTGGTTGAAGAGAATGGAAGGATAAATATAAACCTGGAAAACGAATCTAGAATTCTAAACAAACTCAACAATACAAACCATGTTATTAGATTACTAAGGTTAGTACAATTGTCTATAGAAGTGGTATTGGCGCTATGTTAAATTCGGCGGTGGACGATCGCATAGTTGAATCTTCTGTTGTAATATTTACATCTGATAAGTACTCAACAGAAAGTCCAAATCAGTAAAAATGGAATGTTTAAACTATTATCATATAATCCTAATATTAATAGTACTTACTATCCGGCTTACCGCAGGTTCTGCCTTTTTTATATGAAAAGTGAAATTTAGTGTAAAACTACAATTGCATTTCGTTGCAATGGTTCCGTATACTTCAAGCGTATTTCTGCCACAATTCCGCTAAAACCTTTTGGACTCTTAAACTCGTTTTACAAAAACAGGTATCTTGAAAATAATAACTCAATATTATATAAAAAAAAATATTACACATTTTTTATATTGTCATAGAGACTGCAAAACAATTCATATCGAGGAATACTCTTATCTCTCCTTTATTTGAACTTATATGAACTCTACTCTACTCTGTGCTTAAAACTTTATTAAAAATTTATCAATAATTGTTATCTATTTAAGTTCCTTTTTAACCCAAACCTATAAATTTTATCTCTTTTCAGCTTTTATAATTTCAGTATCAGATAGTTTATATTATATTGACTGTAAATAGTTGGAAATTTATCATTTTATCTTCTGTTTTACTATTTACTCTTCAGAAATAAAAGAGGGGGTCAACCTGAGTTCAAAATGTAAAAAATCTAAATCCGTGACTGAGGGAGTCCGGAGAAAATCCGCACTTAAGATTTGGAGAAATTCAGGTTTCAGTCCTGATTTCACAGATACTTTAAAGTTCAATATATTCTCGCAGGACTATTTTAGAACAAATATATATAGGTATTAGGTACGACCTTAATTATTTTTGCCGTATTTTGGGGGTAATAAAATCTATGTTTCGTCTTAAACGCCTCTAAATGGCAGTTTCTGCGCTACGCTTAAAAAACTTAGATTACAAGAAGAAGAAAAACAATTTATAAACACGTTCTTTGTATTTTATCAAACAAATGAAGAAACAAATTAAATATATTTCTCTTTTATAATGCAGAAATGTTAACAAAAATAAGAAGTGTCTGAGGTTATATGATCAGAAAGTGTTCTTTAGTTTTTTCAGATATCCAAGATTATGTATCCGGTCCAACCTTTCAGAGAATGCCAGAACTTTCAAAAATCTTGATGAGTTGACTTGATCCGCGGTTAATATGATGAATTCCAAGGTTTAGATGATAAATTTACAGATTTAGATGGTAAACTCCATGTTTCAGGTGATAAAATACATAGTACATGGTTTGAATGAAAATCTTCATGGTTTAAATGATAAAGACCATGGTTTGAATAAAAATCTTCATGGTTTAGATGAATACTCTATACCTTGAATGAAAATCTTCATGGTTTAAATGATAAAAACCATGGTTTAGATGAATTCTCTATGCATCTATATATAAATTTGGCTTGTTTGTCTGTCTGTTTGTTTGTCTGTTTGTTTGTTTGTATCCAATAAACGTCAAAACGGCTGAACCGATCGGGCCCAAATTTTTTGTGGGACATCTAGGGAGCCCAGGGAAGGTTTATGAATCATCAAAATTTCAAATATTTGTCTCTATCAAAATTCGATCGTCATTAAATTTTTTAAAATTTTGAAAATCCGCGAAATTTTTTGTAAAAATCCGCGAATTATTTTTGTTTAGTTTTACGATGTACACAAAGAGAACATGTTTACAATTAATTTAGAAGATGGGCGCGAAGCGCCCTCTAAGGCTAGAAAGAAGGGCGCGAAGCGCCTTGAATTTCTAGTTAAATAGAAAACTCCATGGTTTAAATGATAAAGACCATGGTTTAGATGAAAAACTTCATGTTTTAGATGAATACTCTATGCTTTCAATGGAAATCTTCATGGTTTAAACGATAAACATTATGGTTTAGATGAAAAACTTCATGGTTTGGATGAATACTCTATGCATTGAATGGAAATCTTCATGGTTTAAATGATAAAGACCATGGTTTAGATAAAAAACTTCATGGTTTAGATGAATACTCTATGCATTGAATGAAAAACTCAGTGATTTAAATGAAAAGGCCATGGTTCAGATGATAAACTCCATGGTTTAGATGAAAAAATCCATGGTTCAAACGAAAACTTTTTGGTTTAAATAAAAAACTCCACGGTTTAAACAAAAACTTGATGGTTCAGGAGATAAACTCCAAGGTTTAGATGATCAACCCAACAATTCAGGTGATATACTCCAAGGTTCAGGATATAAACTCCAAGGTTTAGATGATAAACCCAACAATTCAGGTGATATAATCTTAGGTTAGAAAATACACTTCTAGGTATAGATGAAATATTCCATGGTAAGGCTATTTAAGTCAAAGGTTCAAGCGATGAAGTCAATGGTTTAGATGATTAACTCTACAGATCATAAACTACATAGTTCAGGTGATAAACTTCATGGTTTAGGGGATAAACTACCATGGTTTGAATGAAAATTGCATTGTTTTAGTGATAAATTCCAAAGTTCAGATGATAAACTCCATGATTCAGGGGATGAACTCGGATTAAATCCATAGTTCAGGTTATGTAAATTCCATCTTTGGGATTCTTGGTAGGTATGTCTTGAATAAGGTTTTTTAAGAACATGTCTTGGTGTAGTTTATCACCTGGATCCATGGAATCAATCATGTAAACCTAAAATTTATCATCTGAACCTAGAAATTTATCATCTGAACCTAGATGTTTATCATCTAAACCTGGAAGTTTATCATCTGAACCTAGAAGTTAATCATCTGAACCTAGAAGTTTATCATCTTAACCTAGAAGTTAATCATCTGAACCTAGAAGTTTATCATCTGAACCTAGATGTTTATCATCTAAACCTAGAAGTTTATCATCTGAACCTAGAAGTTTATCATCTGAACCTAGAAGATAATCATCTGAACCTAGATGTTTTTCATCTAAACCTAGAAGTTTATCATCTGAACCTAGAAGTTTATCATCTGAACCTAGAAGTTTATCATCTGAACCAAGAAGTTTATCACCTAAACAACGGATCTAAAGTCAACTCATCAGGATTTTAACAAGTTCTGGCATTCTCTGGAAGGTTGGGCCTGATAAATCATGGTCTAATCAAACTTCTGAGATATTACTGGTAAAAATTCTACAAAAAAAAGAGATTGAAAGAGCTTAGCGCAAAAACAGTCATAGAGTCGTTTAAGATGAAATATCAAGTTTTATGACAAATGTGGCAAAAATAACAAGGGTTGTACTTTTGTATGTTTTTCCTAAAATAGTCGTGTCCGATCACATTGAACTTTAAAGTATCTGTCAAATCGGGACTGAAACCTGAATTTCTCAAAAAAAATCTTTAAAAAGGAATTTTTTCATGATTCCCTTTTTATTATTATTATTATTTACATTTTGAACGCAGGTTGACCCCTCTTTAGCATAGAATTAATTTAATCTCTGAGCAAAAACATTCATGTCTTGAAAAGGTCTTGAAAGGGTCTTGAAAGGGTCTAGAAAGGGTCTTGAAATGGTCTTGAAAGGGTCTTGGAAGGGTCTAGTAAGGGTCTTGAAAGGGTCTTATAGGGTCTTGAAAGGGTCTAGAAAGGGTCTTGAAAAGGTCTAGAAAGGGTCATGAAAGGGTCTTGAAAGGGTCTTGAAAGGGTCTAGAAAGGGTCTTGAAAGTGTCTAGAAAGGGTCTTGAAAGGGTCTAGAAAGGGTCTTGAAAGGGCCTTGAAAGGGTCTTGAAAGGGCCTTGAAAGGGTCTTGGAAGGGTCATGAAAAGGTCTTGAAAGGGTCTTGAAAGGGTCTTGAAAGGGCCTTGAAAGGGTCTTGAAAGGGCCTTGAAAGGGTCTTGGAAGGGTCATGAAAGGGTCTTGAAAGGGTCTTGAAAGGGTCTAGAAAGGGTGTTGAAAGGGTCTCGAAAGGTTCTTGGAAGGGTCGTGAAAGGGTCTTGGAAGGGTCATGAATGGGTCTTGAAAGGGTCTTGAAAGGGTCTTGAAAGGGTCTTGGAAGGGTCGTGAAAGAGTCTTGAAAGGTTCGTGAAAGGGTCTTGAAAGGGACGTGAAAGGGTCTTGAAAGGGCCTCACTATGAAGTGAGAATTATGGACATGTTCAATACTCTTTATTTATAAAAGAGAATGCCCAATTAAAACCTTTAAACATTTAAAGGCTTAATATTTTGGAAGATATCATTGTTTTTTAACTTGAAAAGTGATTAATTGTTAAGATTTTCACTATTTTTTCTATTTCTCTAGTAAGTAGTCCACATGTTGCTATTACAGAGAATTTCACGTTTAATTAAATGTTTTCCTTAATATTATGATCTGTATTTGATATAACTTTTTATTCATTGTTTAAATTTGTCCATGTCCGTAATAAAGAAGTCCTTTAAGACGCACAATTCTATTCTTTTATTAGGTTATTATTTGACTTTTATACAATTGTTAAATTCAAACTTTAAGAATATACAACAACAATAGATCCTATAATCCTCAGTATTAAAGTATAAAATTTTAATCTTACGCCTGCTGGACTTTATTTGTTTATGCAAACTTTACAGGTTTGGATTATAATCATTTATAACAACTTTAAGTGAATTTAAGGAAAGTTTACTTTACCAATGGTTCCACCTTTCCCTAGACCAATTTTGGCAAAATCGGTCGAAGGAACCCGTGGTTAAGTAAAATTAATTCACCAAAAAGTAGCTGTACAAAATTTTATTGTCTTTTAAGATAAAGAATGCTCCAATTTTTTCACGAAAACTTGTTGTTATTTTACTTAATTGGTCCAAGGGATGTTAAGCTACTTAACGTCCCTCTGTTGTGGGAATCATAGGTCGGTATTGTTGATCAAAACCCAATATTCCTCTTTATAACGAAACTGGGACGGGACGGGACCGGGATCACATTCTTCATCTTGATCTGTTATTAATCAATAGATTAATGTATAGATTAATTAAACCTATAGAGTCCGAATTTAATGAATTTGAGCCGCGTCTCAAAACCGCCAAAAACCTGTTTTAATTGAGCGCAAGCTTAAATTTTTAAACATTGAATACAATTTTAAGTGGGACCAACCACATTTGAGCCGCCTCTGAAAGTAATTGAGTTTTTGTCACAAATTCAAATTTTCTAATGCTTATATCTTGCCAACCTAATGGTGTAAATCTTTTATATTTCAAACTTAGATCACTTGAACTAACACAATTCATAGTTTGAAATATCTCAGGTCTACGACATTGGGTTCTAAAGATATAGAAAGTAAAAAATCAGAATTTGTGGCAAAGACTCAATTCCTTTAAGCCGCGGCTCAAATTCTTTAAATTCGGCCTCAGATTAATTAAATCTATAGATTAATTAAATCTAAAGGCTAATTTAATCTTCATTCAATATCATGCTAAGTACTAATCAGATATACCAAAAACAACTGTTTAGAAACCAGAGAATTCTACCATTGCAGGAACATTGCGGGAAATTGCGAATATCCGAAATCAAGATACTATTGCATAAAATTCAAAAGTGCATATTGAGTGAATATTGAGAGCAAGTGATCAGGACTTTTAAATCAAATCAAATCAAATTAAATATATATATATTTGTCTATACATATAGAAAATCAAATATTTTAAAACGTATTTATGAAACATATTTATGGGTATCGCAACACAAAAAATCCCATTTAAGGACACATAAGAAATAAATCAGTTATATAGCATATATAGATAACAAGGCGACTTTAAACATTCCACTGTTTCTGGTCTCCGCGAAGTAACTAGGAAAATTATTTGTTTTTAAAAAATATTAATGTTTACGTATTCTCTAAAATAATTTTTGAACTGTATCTCACCCTGTAGGTTCGAGCACAGTGGGGATTTACTAAAGATGGTTCTAGAGTTAGGGCAGGTCAGCTTACTCACCTGGAGACAGAATACAGAGAACCTACTCCCAGCACATCTCAAGTAAGGAATTGAGTATTTGTCACAAACTTAAATTTTATAATCCTTATATCTTTGGAAACCTGATGGTGTACATCTTTGAAATTTCAAGGTGAGACTATTTGGTCTAACATAATTCATAGTTTAAAATATCTAAGGTCTACGACATTGGGTTGCAGATAGAAA
The DNA here is from genome assembly GCF_000591075.1 of Eurytemora carolleeae. Taxonomy (NCBI): domain Eukaryota; kingdom Metazoa; phylum Arthropoda; class Copepoda; order Calanoida; family Temoridae; genus Eurytemora; species Eurytemora carolleeae. The sequence goes on along the minus strand of NW_019396357.1, from coordinate 5,603 downwards.
ATCAGAGTAATTTGACAAAGACTTAATAACTTATTCAAAGAATGTCATGAAAGTTTACAAAAGTACCATTATATCTATATATAATTGATAAGGATGGCATGCTTTTCTGCTGGAGATAATTTAGGGTCTTTTAAATCAACTCTTTATTCATGATTTTGTGTTTTCTAATATTTTTCTTCAGAAATAATTAAAAGTTCTTGAATGAATTAAGATTTTCATTAAAAAGTCCATTTATGACAACTTTGTTTATTATTTAAATAAGATAATGTTAAATTTTATAATAATTTGCTGGTATGATCATTTCAGAAGGATTTAATTTAAATGTACTAGAAAACCAAGATAAATCATTTGCAAAACAGTTTCGAGGATCTATGCAAATATATGGTTTTATTTTTGCAAACTTAGAGTTTATTGTTTATTTTGATATATTTTAGGTTTGAAAATATTTACATAAATCACTGAAGGAAATATTTTCCATGGTTTCAAATAATAAAATTAAAGAGCGATGATTTTGTATTCCTTTATATTCATAAATTGATTTAATTATACAAAATACATATCAATGATCTAATTGGCAAAATTGTTATTAACAGAACATAATATATGATTGAAATATTTTAAACTTAAATATATAAATTTCGAATTTTATATTAAGCGACTCGTAGATTTTTACAACTGAAAAAAACTTTTCTACAAGGATTTAGATCGCATACTTTCGATTACGATTTGACCTATTTAACAAAAAAGTTTTTGTCACACAGTCTAATTTTCTTAGCCCTAAATTTGTTCAGCCCGATATCGTAGACCTTTGACATTTCAAACTATGAATTCTGCTAGGTAAAGTATATAATATAATATAGGTTTCAAAGATAAATGGATTAGAAGATTTAAGTTTGCAGCAAAAACGCAGTTTCGTTTTCGCCTTTTATTTTATATTTTTTGTCAGCGGATGCGTTTTCATTGAACAAATGGCCAACTCGGTAAGTTCAAAGATTGTTAAATTGTAGAACAAAACCAAAACCAAAACCAAAACTAAAACTAAAACCAAAACCAAAATCAAAACCAAAACCAAAACCAAAACCAAAACTAAAACTAAAACCAAAACCAAAACCAAAACCAAAACCAAAACCAAAACCAACCAAAACCAACCAAAACCAAAACCAAAACCAAAACCCAAAACCAACCAAAACCAACCAAAACCAAAACCAAAACCAACCAAAACCAAAACCAAAACCAAAACTAACCAAAACCAACCAAAACCAAAACCAAAACCAAAACAAAACCAACCAAAACGCGATTGAATTCAATTAGTTGACATTTTGAAGAGGAAAAATAAAAATAAAATTTGTACAGTGAAGATATACCAAGGTGGGCAGGGTTCTCAGGATATAACTGTTGTGAATCGTTTATGGTACCTCTTATTCGTAGCTATGAGTTAAGTTGACAATAATGTTGATACATGTTTTGTTTAGAATATTCTGGGATGAAGCAGTGACTGGTATTTCAGAAATACATTCTTTCAACATTATTCATATGGATGTTAAACCAGATAACTTCATTCTCGTCAATGGAGTTGTAAAGGTTTGACCCCCCCCCCCCTTCTCCCAAAAAAAATTCCGAACGGGTTGGGGGGGGGGGGGGGTCTGACCTTCGTAACAATTTTTGTAAATTAAAAAAAAGGAATAGATGAACTTATTATGAAAACGGGATTTTAAACTAAAGTTTACAAGGCCCTTCCGGATTTAAACAAAATTCTTAAAAAATTATTTAAAGGTCTACATTCTACCCGTTGCACGCAAACTTAACTAAAGAGAGGTAATTATGCCCTGACGCCGAATTTAAAGAATTTGGGTTACGTATCAAATATGAGACGAGGTTCAAACATGGTTGGTTCCACTTGAAATTGTATTTAAGTTTTAAGATTTTGCCGGGGCTCAATTGGAACCGGTTTTTGGGGGATCAGTGACGCGAATAATAAATTTTTAATTCGGCCTCAGGATGTATCAGAATTTACTCAAGTTTTGATTTGGTATTAAACTTTTAAACTCTGATTTTAACTAGTGAACTAAAAAAGGATAAAAGAAACTACGAAATTGCATACAGTGTGGCATGGTTTGATATATTTGCCGCATTTTCGTATTTTCTTTTTCATCCTTTTTTAACTCACTATATATAATTATAATAAAAATATGCAAAATTGAGTAAAAAAATAGGCGACATTGAGCATTACTCATTTAATAATATATTTGGCATTACAGTTATTACATGTTATTATCGAATTCTTCAACATATAAATATTCATTTTTATATTTAAAAGTTCTCGTCAAACTTTCCGCGCATGCTCCAATGATACCTGAAAATATTTATATTGACTGAACCTCCTTCACTTTCCTACCACACTTTCTTTATTCTGTTGACTTGGGTTGAAAATTAAATTAGTGGTTATTTCAAATAAATTTAAAATATTGTAGAGGAGTTAGAATTGTCAAAGGATTGAATCCGGATAAAAAGATAAAAGGCTTGAAAGTTGAAGTAATAAATGTCCGAGGATTAAATGTAGAACTAGAGATGGCCGCGCTCGTTTTTTTATTCGTTCGTTGATCGTCCATTAACAAACCATCTCGTTGAATTCGTTCGTTTTCGTTTTTCGTTCATTTTTCATATAATTTCTTCGTTATTTGATCATTCTTTCAGTTAAATCGTTTTTAATTTTGTTCAAACGACCTTCAGTAACGGTTCCATACAATTTAAAAGTTCGTTAAAGATTTAAAAACGTTCAAATTTTTTATTTGTTTGGAAAATGACCAATATTTTTGAAAAATTCTTCTAACATTCCAATCTGATATTTCATTGTTCGTTAATTGTTCTAAATGAAACCATCGTTAACAAAAATTTGTATTCGTACAAAAAATAATGCCTATCTCTTTTTAGAACCCCGCCTCCTTGTTTTGACAGGAAAGGTGTAATATTCTGTATAAAGTGAAGCTAACCTTTAATTGTATTATATTGTATAATACTTCCACAGTATTTGCATAATTTACTGAGAGCTCTTATTCTAATTACAAGAATGGGGGGGATATGAGGGGGTAAAAGGGGGGTTAGGATGAGGAGGGGGGTTTAAGAGAGAGGGGAGGGGGTGTCAGTAAACAAACATGAATAGTTAAGTAATTTAGACTTTTTAGTGTAACTGTAAATGCATAGAGTGGCATTTCCGATTCAAATGGTACCCTCTAAACTTATTTATCATAATCAAGGTTGAATGAGAAATTCTGTTTTTAGTCAAAAATTGATTATTTCATTTTTTGGTTTTCTTGTTAAAAGTCCTTGCAAATTTTCTGCAGCAAATATACGATGAAGAAAATTGTCAGAATTGAAAAATGACGATATCATCCTTATTGGAACTGAAATAAAGGTTTTAAGTGAACCATTATCAATCTAATATGCTACTCTAGAAATAAAGGTTTAAAAGAAACCATTATCAATCTGCTATGCTACTCTAGAAATAAAGGTTTAAAGGGAACCATTATCAATCTGATATGCTACTCTATAAATAAAGTTTTAAAGGGAACCATTATCAATCTAATATGCTACTCTAGAAATATAGGTTTAAAGGGAACTATTATCAATCTGATATGCTACTCTAGAAATAAAGGTTTAAAGGGAACCATTATCAATCTAATATGCTACTCTAGAAATAAAGTTTTAAAGAGAACCATTATTAATCTGATATGCTACTCTAGAAATAAAGGTTTAAAGGGAACCATTATCAATCTAATGTGCTACTCTAGAAATAAAGTTTTAAAGAGAACCATTATTAATCTGATATGCTACTCTAGAAATAAAGGTTTAAAGAGAACCAGTATCAATCTGATATGCTACTCTAGAAATAAAGGTTTAAAGGGAACCATTATCAATCTAATATGCTACTCTAGAAATAACG